>NC_056733.1:209594917-209872417 GCF_019279795.1 Protopterus annectens
GGGCCCCAAAATACAGTTGTGACCTAAGGTCTGGAAAGCAGCAGCACACTCTTGAAAAGATGACAGATGTGTTCTTGGAGAAAGCAGGGTTCCCACACATGCAATAATTGAGGTCACATGTACGTATATGTATTTGCCACACAGCTGCCTCACATGTGCAATGCACATACTGGTGTCATACTGATATGTTATACAGTAGCAAAAGCAAAACCCACAACCCATTGACCAACAGTGTCACACACACAGAGCACACACACACACACACACACACACACACACACACACACACACACACACACACTCACCAAGTGCAGGATTCAAACCCCTACCTAACTACTTCATGATACTAGAGGAGTATGTATTAACACGACAGGCTATACACATTACTGTGAATTCTCTTTTCCACAGGTATATTTGTAGGATGGTGACATCATCAGACCTGACAAAGATTAGTATACCACATTTAAAGTGTTTGAGTACTCTCCAAAAAGGTTGCTCCTCTCCAAGGAGATTATACAGAAACAGTCGCACACACTTGTCAAGTGCAGGATTCAAACCCCTACCTAACTGGTTTATGATACTAGAGGAGTACACATTTACACGACGCGCTATACACATTACTGTGAGTTCTCTTTTCCACAGGTATATTTGTAGGATGGTGACATCAGACCTGACAAGGATTAGTATACCACTTTTAAGGTATTTGAGTACTCTCCAAAAAGGTTGCTCCCCTCCAAGGAGATCACACACAGACACACACACACACACACACTTGTCAAGTGCAGGATTCAAACCCCTACCTAACTGGTTTATGATACTACAGGTGTATGCATTTACACAATGCGCTATACACATTACTATGAGATCTACTTTCCACAGGTATATTTGTAGGATTGTGACATCATCAGACTAGACAAAGTGGGTTACATTAGGCGACATTGGGTGGGTTACATAGAAGGAATGTCTAAACACTTTGGCCATGTGATCAAAGGAGAGTTTACTATCTGTGTTTCCCAGGGCCTTCATGACTTTCTCCATACATACTGGAGTTCCACCTATGTGATAAGTTGTTTGCACTTCGTTTTGGCCAAAGGGGATGACAATGCATTCTTTGTCATTCTTCTTGGGGCATTGTTTTGACACCAGGTATCTGTCTCTGTAAGCCCCTTCTGGAGGATGTGTGTCTCAGCCATAGAGTCGATTATGGACCACAGTTAGCAGTCATCTGCAAACCTGTTCAGTCATACTCCTCCCATGCTTGCCTGTACCTCTGAGCAGTGTCTACTGAACAGGTGGGGTCCCAGGACCAAGACCTGTGGGATGCCATTTGTGACTGTCTTAAGAGTCGAACATGGCACCCGCAACTCTGAACATGTGTGTTTGATCTGTGAGCCACTTGCCCCACATCCTGTGACATAGCTGTTAATGTTCAGGCTGGTAAGCATGTCCATGATGACAGAATGGGGAATGGTGTAAAAAGTCCTTAGTGAGGTCCAGGTGGGCTGTGTGGACTACTTTCACCTCCATCTATGTCCTTGGTAACTGTCTGAAGTACGTCAACTATATTTAGGAGGCAAGATCTGCCTTTAACAAGGCGAGGTTGTGCAGAGTCCAGTGTCTGGAGGTCCCCAATGTCTCTGTTTATCGGTTCCATGACAATTTGCTCAACAGCTTTGTAGACCAGGCTGAGTAGACATATAGGGCAATGGTTTCCAGGTTCTGTTGTGGCACCCCCTTTGTGGAGCTGGATGACCGTTAGTGTATGCCATTCTTTGGGTACATACCCTGTAGTACGATTGAGTCTGGGCAGTGAATGTAGGCGAGGGTGTAGTTCCTTTTGGGCCTAGTGTAAGACGCAGCCTGGGACACCATCCAGTCCCACTGATGCTGTGTTCTTGGCTTTCGAGAGGGCTGTCTTTACCTGCATGTCCATGACGTCTGGGGCTCTGCATCCTTCTGTGATGGACACAGGCCCTTTTGGGGGTGATGGGGGGAAGTTTACACTGAATTTGTCCCCCAGGATGTGGGCAATGAGAGCTGGTTCAGTGTATTCCTTGCCATTTGTCAGTAGCTGACAGCATATTTTGAAGTTGACACCTACATGTCTGGTATAGCTACCGCAGGCTTTGTGGCTGTTATTCTTACAGTCCTTGGCAATTTGTCTTTTGAAAGTGTCCTTGAATTATTTTATGAGCGATCATTGCTTCTTCCTAATAATGATCAGTGATGCCTTTCCTTTAGTGAAGTTGGCTCTATCAGGTGTTAGTTTCCTCCTCCTGTTGTCTAGCTTATTTATGGGCAATGACCACCAGATTGTTTTCTTATTTTTTGGAGGAGTGCATCTTGGTTTTATTTGTTATGTCTCTTATGTCTCAATCCATGCATCCCTGTAGATGCTCATAGGATGCACTTGTAACTGATTCGACAGATTGTATACCATTATCCTATAGCAAGAGGGCTTTGGAACTTTCCACTTTGTTCTTGAGAAGTGTGCAGTTTGCTTTTGAAAATGTCTTCATGGTGGTTTCATTGACTGGGGGGGGGGGGGATGTGGATGTCCAGTGTGATTACTTTATGATCTGATATTACCAGCGAGAGTTTTATCTCCGTTGTGGAACACTGGTACCCCATTTTGATGATGATCATGTCCAGTATGATGTCACCTCTAGTGGGCATGGTGACCAGCTGTTCCAGGGTGTTAGAGCTTTTAAACTGTAGGAAACTTTGGGCAAAGAATGTTGTACACAAGTAATTCTCCCACTCAATGTTTGGGTAGTCGTAATCACCTCATATAATGGTGTTTGATAGGACCTTTATATTTTCCACTGTTCTCAGGAATACTGAGTGAGGTTCCTGTGACAAGGTAGGTGATCTGTAGCAGGCTACAATCTGATGAGCAGCTTTGCCCAATGTTAGTTGCACTTGCATGGTCTCCAAGGCCTCATGCTGTGCCACTAACCTGAAGGTGTGGGTATCCATAAGGTAAATGGGTACACCCCTTCCTTTTGTATTTCACTCATGGTTTTGGGTCCGAAGGTCAGAGGTATTTGTGAGTGTTTTACGTGGAGCATGTCCAACAGCTCTGCGTTTGATATAGCTTTGTATGTTAGGCAGTGAATACATCTGAGTAGGTGATATGCAAGGGAGTACAGATGGAGCATTTTGAGATGGTCTGTGTATGGCATGTATTTCAGGCCGCTAATGCTCTTTGTGAGGTATTGCTGCAGGCCTTCCAGTTGTACTTTTCTTGCAAGGTACATAGCAAAAGTGGCGGCATACTCTATTATAGTTCTAGTGAGTGACGAGTAGTGGGGAACAATGTCCTCTTCTATTCAGCATGAGACACATTTTGTAATGAGGTGTGCCACATAGCAGGGTTTCCTGACTACTGTGGGGATGTGATTATCACACTTGTGTCCAGTGTCCACCTGTGACCCAAGGTCTACTTTCAGTGTTTATACTACCGCTTATGTTGTAGTTCTTGGCTACATAGTTTTTAACAAAGGGGATGACAATGCACCTTTTGGCATTGAGCTAAAGCCCATGGCTTTGACACCAGCCATCTGTCTCAGTGAGGCCCTTTTGTAGGATGTCCACATCTTTAGTGTTTACAATTATGGCTCCTATTTTGCAGTCCTCTGGAAACTTCAGTAGCCACAGACCTTCCATGTTAAAGTTTATTTCAGGGAAGTAGATACTAAACAGGACAAGACACAGGACTGGACCTTGTGGTACTGCACTCATCACTGGTCCAAAGTCATACTTGGAGTCTGCTACTTTCACAGTGTGTGTTCTGTCAGTAAGCTTGTTGGCAACCCATCTTGTGACATAGCAATTTATACCCAGTTTAGTGGGTTTATCTATATTTCCAGAGAGTGGGGTGGTGGTGTAAGCCGTGGCAGGATCAACATAGGCTGTGTGAACCACCTTACCCTTGTCGACGATTCTGTTGATTGCTTCAATGTCATCTATCAGGTTTAGGTGACATGATCTGCGTTTTACAAACTCAACATGGTTGTGGTCCAGGGTTTGGGGATTACAAATATAATTTTTATATGTTGTATGATGATACATTCCATGGCCTTGAAGACTGGGCTCGTAAGGCTAATGGGGCACTAGTTCCTGGGGTCCGTGGTGTCTCCACCCTTGTGTAGTGGGATAACAGTCACTGTGCACCATTCAACAGGCACAAAGCATGAGGTGAGGCTATGACTGCAAATGGTACGTCAGTGTGGTGCCTGTTCGTTCTGTGGTTGAAAGTTATCTGGTCCCATGGCTGCTGCAATATTGGCTTTGGAGAGTGTTTTTTACCTGTGCAGCCGTGATGACAGCAACTTTGCAATATTCCATTATAGAGATGTGCTCTTTCATGGGTGAGAGGGGGGTACACAGTTAACACTGATCCTATCTGCCAGGATGCTGCCAATATCAGTGGAGTCTGTATATTTAGTGCCATTGAGCTGTAACTCAGAACAGATCTGAGTGTAGCCAGATGTCTGTTGGGCAGACATCTCCTGAGTAGACAGTATGTAACAGAGTACAAAATGGGTTACATTCAGTCTTGTTGCATGGGGCAACTGAGGCCAGTAATCCTCTTGTTAGGGTGCCTTCAGTGGTCTTTCTGCCTGCTGAACGTGCCTAGTCAGATTCATCGCAAGTGTGTTGTGGTACTCTCTGACTTCTGATGACTGATGAGTACTGGGAACCTCCTTTGACCTACATGCACAGACCTTGGCAGTTTGTGTGAACACACAGCATGATTTTCTGACAACTTTGTGAATATGTTTCTGGAAGTAGAGATGTCTATCCACATTTGTCCATAGATCCCTTATTATCACCTCCGTATTTGGCATAAGTGTGTGAGCATGCCCAGTAAGACCTTTCAGTATGTTGTTGCCTGACATTTGCTACGTTTTTTTAAGTGCGTGAGTATGCCCAGTATGACCTTTCAGTGTGATGCTGAATGAAATCCACTACATTTGTTGGAGTGTGAGAGCACGCCCAGTATAGACATTTATACTATATGTGTATGGAAAATCAAGTTGTATTTTTACAGCAGGCCTCACCTTTGTGTCATAGATCAACAGGGATCATGCAGTGCCTGCAGGGCTTCCATGAGACACTTTGCATAGACTTATTAACATTTCTACATACAGGGGGGGACAGCTATTCTTTGCACATTTCTAGCCAGGGGCACACTTGATTGTTACTGTGGGTGTACATACGAAGAGGGGTTCACCTGACACTTGTACACATTTGCTATGCCTGCACTGCTATGTACGGTACACCATTTCAGTCTGTACTGTTGCCCATCGTACTGGCTTGAGGCATACTACTGTACTATTAGCATCCAATGCCACATATATTAGATTGCAACTTCGTAGCCTACACAACCCACATCACACCGCCTGGCCTGATGTTCTCTGTCTGCATAGGCCTGTGGGGGAGGCTACCCATACGCGTCTTTAGGGGCATGTTACAGCATTTCTTTGTGTTTGCATTACTGTACAATTGTCCTGCTGTATCTGTGCTCATGAAATGTTATCATGGCTTAGTGGTTCAGTACTGTGACTATAATGCTTAGTATCCTGGGTTCGAGCCCTGTCACTGCTTTTTATTTTCATGCTGGGCAGACCAGACTGCTTAAGGGACAGCAAAGCTAATATGAGCATGTTTACCTGTCTTTGCTCAACTTTGCCCGACCTTGCTCAACATTGCCTGACATTGCGCTAGTTAGCACGGGCAATTTTGTTTACATATACTAAATACTGGTAAAAGCTGCTTAGCACTGCTTTATATTGTTTAAAACATGGCAATCATGCCTCAGGTGGTGCTGCAGGGCTGCTTATGTTGGATGCACATACTACACTCCCTATACATGTTTGGAAATAGGTAGTGTCAAGTTAGGCATTCCTTTTATTTTATGTGCGAGTCAGAGAGAGGTATCATTTCCAGGGTTCCTACTGAGCCAGTGCATGTGCTATGCGTTGCCTCTTTGCCAAGGCATACTGGGCACACCTCCTCCTGCCTACTGGGGCAGGCTCAGGTTGTTCCTCCTCAGAGTCACGCTGTGCCTGTGCAGGCCTTGGCAATGGCGGGGGGCTGTTTGGCCTTGCCCCATGCTGTTCCTGCTGCAGCTGTTTTCATAGGTTCATTGGTAGGTACTAGGCTATTGGGCCTATATAAGCCTAGCCAAAGGTACCCTGGCTTACTCCACCCAAGAAAATTATTTTCCTGTGCCACTGTCGAGCAGAGCCACTGAAGTGATCCCCTGGGTGAATTTCCTATCTCCCAGCCAATCATCAAGATTTTTCTTGAACAGTGCTAATGAGGAGCTTTGCTGGATATAGACAGGTAGTTTGTTCCAGAGTATGGGAAGTCTCTGGGACAGGAATCTATCCCTCCAGCATGTTCTGTTTATTGTGGTGACTAGGTTTAGGTCCCTAGAGTGTGTAGCTCGTAGGGATTGGGATTTCTTTAAGTGGAGCATGTCTAAAAGCTCTGGGTTTGACATAGCTTTGTGTGTTAGGCAGAGATCTCCTCTGAGTAGGCGATATGCAACGGAGTAAAGCTGCAGTTTTTTGAGACTGTCTGCATAGGGCATCTCTGAGGACAGTAATCCTCTTTGTGAGGTATTTCTGTGGCCTTTCCAGTTGTTGTAGACGTCTTGTGAGGTACATACCAAAAGGGGCATTGTACTCTATAATGGGTCTAATGAGTGACGAGTAGAGGGGAACAATGACCTCTTTTTTTCCTGGATGAGAAACCTTTTGTGATGAGGTGTGCCACACAGGACTTCCTGACTACTGTGGCAATGTGTTTTTACCAAAAGGAATGACAATGCACTTTTTTTGCATTGAGCTTGAGGCCATGGCTTTGACACCAGGTATCTGTCTCAGCAAGGCCCTTTTGTAGGATGTCCACATCTTTTGGAGTTTTGATTATGGCTCCTAGTTTGCAGTCATCTGCAAACTTAGTTAGCCAAAGACCTTCTGTGTTGGCCTGTACTTCAGAGAAGTAGATACCAAACAGGAGAGGACCCAGGACTGAACCCTGTGGTACTCCACTTGTCACTGGTCTGAAGCTGGATTTGGAGTCTGCTTCTTTCACAGTGTGGGTTCTGTCAGTGAGCCAGTTGGCAACCCATCCTGTTACATAGGGATTTATACCTAGTTTAGTGAGATTTATACCTAGTTTAGTGAGTTTATCTATAATTCCAGAGTGGGGGATGGTGTCAAAAGCCTTGGTGAGATCTAGACAGGCTTGTGTGAACCACCTTACCCTCATCTACGGCTTTGGTGACTGCTTCAAAGAAGTCCATCAGGTTTAGGAGACATGATCTGCCTTTTACAAACCCGAACTGGGTGGGGTCCTGAGTTTGGAGGTTACCAATGTCATTGTTTATAAGTTCCATGATGATACGCTCCATAGCCTTGCAGACCAGGCTCGTTAGGCTAATGGGCGGTAGTTTCCGGGGTCTGTGGTGGCTCCCCCTTTGTGGAGTGGGATAACTGTCGCAGGATCATACTGTGTAGCATGGCACATACCATGACAATTTGGGTACATGTAGTTGGTGAGTACTGCAAGGCTCCACCAGATGTGTCCAGGCACCGGAACTGTGACTTAAGCATCCCAAACACACGTTCAATTACATTTCATGTTTGTGCGTGTGCTCATTATAGAGTTCTTGTTCAGGTGTGTGTGCATTTCTGATGGGTGTCATCAGCCACGGCTCCAGTGCATATCCAGCATCCCCCACTAGGTGACCATCAGGGATGTCCCTATTGGCAAATGTCTGGTACATCTGCGTCAGATGCCAGATATGGGAATCGTGGTAGCTTCCAGGGCAGTCAGCACACACATTCAGTATTATGCCCTGGGCATCACACACGACCTGGCAGTTGATGGAGGGGAAGGCCTTGCGGTTGATGTAGGCCCTACCCCGCTCACCGGCTAGTGCTTTGATGTGTATGTGTGTGCAGTCAATTGCACCCACTACCCTCAGGGTATTCCGCTATTTGCTGGAAGAGACGCATATTGCTGGCCAATACCTCACGGGAATTGGGGAAGTATACATGATCACAGACATGTGCTGACATGGCATTCAGGAAATGGTGCAGTATCCTGGATGCTGATGCCTGTGATATCCCCATCATATCACCAGTTGTCTCTGGAAGGTACCTGCTGCTAGTATTCTTAGGCCAACACATACCTTGGTTTCCACTGGGATGGTTCCCCTCTGTTGGCTGTGTGTGTGAGGCGTGGCCTGCACAGCTCAACAATTTGCTGCAGGAGGTCTCTGTCCACTCTATAGCACTCCACTATCTTCAGTTCATGTAGTCCCTGGTAGGTTACCCTGGGTCTGTACACTCTTCTGTCTCCTCACTGTGGGTTGCTCAGCAGCATTCACATTGGCACCACCCTCAGCATCTTGCACATGTTGCCGTATAATAGCAATGGCAGCCCCTAACATTTTTTTGTCTCAGTTGAGCATTTTAAGTTTTCACTTCTCTTTGTAGACTGCAGTGTTTCTGAGAAAAACATGGGGGAATTTTGTTTGCAGAGTTTTAAGGGCTGGGCTAGTGTACTGTCTGTGTAACTGGCTGATTCTGATTGATTTCACCTGGCAGGTCTGCAAGTTCTCCTTGCTTAACTTCCTACTACTACTTTTCCTTCCTTTTCCCTTTCTGTTTCCACAGGGGGCAGCGCCGCACAAACATGCACACGCGTGCACACAGGCTTACACAGGCTTAGGCAGGGGCACATGCGCGCACGCAGGCTTAGCCTCACACAGGCTTACACGGGCACACAGGCTTAGACGGGTTTACAGGCGCACACACGTGCGCACACAGTGTAAGCATCTTTGCAAGAAACTTTGGTGATATCCACGGCGTACACCTTCGTTTTCTGAGTTTCAGTTAAGACAACTGCAGACACGCCTCTTCCAGTCCTGAGTTACTTACAGCAAACACATGCCATTCTGCTCCAATAAGCTTACAGTCTTTGATACATACCCCCTCATGATGTCACCTATTTTCTACTCTGTTACTCCCCTAATTTTACTCTTACACTCTAGGGATATGGTTCACATGGCAGGCAAAATTGGGATTCACTGTCCTTATCCTCATTTGCACAGGACTGCCTAGTAATGCTTGGTTACATCTCTCAGACTGAGCTTCCCCCCTTAGTAACCACTACTCAGTAGCTATGTTGTCTTCAGCCTGCCATTCACCTGCATGGCAGATGAATATTTTTAATAAAAATGCCTATTTTTGGCTTTATTTTCCCTGGTTTTTGGAGTGCCGCACGTTTGCGAAGTGCTGCGCTATGCTTAAACATCGGAGAAAAAAATATTTTTTATTATTTTGCAACGGATAAAAATGCCAATGGCCTTATATTTGGCCATTGGCATGCTTCAACTGGATGCATCCTTTATTTGGAGCTGTCATAGCTCTGTTTTGCTATTTGCAGAACGGTACTCCGTTACCAATGGAGTACATTTCTGCAAATAACACTACTCTTACTCAGACAGGTTAGTTTTTCCTGGATCGCAAATTTACCTCATTTGCATAGCTTTCAGCAGCAAATGAGGTAATTTGCATAACATAACACAACACTGTCCGTGCAAGGGTAGTCTTAGGAGCTCTCATGCATGCCCCTGCCGGCTGTTCCTGGATCGCTCGGCTGACATATTGGCTGTCTGGAGTCTTACTCTACCCTTAGACTCCGTGCAAGCCTTCATGAATCCGGCCCACTATTTATTAAAGCAGCATCATGAAAGGGAATACTTCAGTACAGAGAGATTCATCTATATACATAGCCATGAGTTCCTTTACACCTTACTGTAAAAAAAAAAAGTTTTAGACATCATATCCTTTAGAAAAATGCATACCAGCACAAATCCTGTTATTCTAGCAATTTTATAAGTTCATGAAAGCAATATTTATAATTTTTAATTATTTATAATTTATTATTTATAATTATTTTCTACTGAGTGTTTGCCTCCTTCTCTTGTAACTTAAGCAAAATGACTCTTGCATTAAGAGCTATATTACTTACCTTATAGCTTTAGGACACCTTAGGAAACTTGTAAACTGCAATAGCCCCGCTAGGGTCACCCTAGTTACGCTCGGGCTCTCTTCGCTCCCCTCCCTGCCCCCAATTCCCTACAGCCCCCAGTACCTCTAAATTTAAAGTACTATAGCCACTCCCCCACTTTCTAGATCCTATCTGCTTTCATCTGGGATAATTCCTCCCACCCCCATTCTTCTACCTACATTTTAATAGCACCTATTAGCTTTCATCTGGCATTCTCTCATCCCCCTTCCAGTACCTTTACCTCACCACTCTATCTTCTGGTGTTGCACCACCAGATAAAACAGTTCCTTAACTCACTAGCTGAATCACAAATAATGATATACTACTCTTTACTACCCCTCTTGTTCGCAACATACCTCCTTACCTTGTATGAAAACCAGTTTCTCACGGGATTTCAGGTCCTGAAAGGCCATACTATCACCCTAGCTGTAAATCCTCCCACCTTCAACCATACTTACAGTACCAGGTCCTATCCAACATCTTGTTCAGTCTATCAACATCTCAACCCTAGGCACATTAGCTCTAGATCCAAACACTACCACAAACTAATAAACAAATTCCTGAAGTTCATCACCAAGTATAGACTTAATCTAATACTTGGTGGCGATATTCACCCCAACCCTGGCCCACCCACTTCAGATATACATACTCCCTCTACTTGCAATGTAAGCTACAAACTTACAATTAATAGGCCAACTAACTCACTCTCTTAGCCTGTCATCTCAATATTAGAAGCATTAATAACAAGGTACATGAATTGCATGCACTTCTGGATGTCCACTCCCCTCAGATTCTCTGTTTATCTGAAACCTGGTTAAAACCTAACACTACAGACAATGAAGTGTTATCACCTGGGTACAACATACACAGGCTGGATCGTGCTTCCAGGAAGGGGGTGGGGTAGCTGTACTCTATAAATCCGAGTTGAATGTCACCATAGATGTAATACAACCACCTCAGATTAATAACAAAGATTCTTGCCACCAAATTGCAACTTAATAAAAAATAAATGCATTAATATCTGTATGTACATTCCCCCAGGTAACAATATATCTACACTTGAAGATATCCTGCACTGGCTATCATGTCACTACCCCCAAGAAACCCTACTACTTGGAGACTTAACTGGGGCACCTGTTCCTCAGAATCCCCAACCACCCATATTAACCTGCATGCATTTACACAAATCATATCCACCCCTACCAGGATAGGTAAACCCAACCAAAAAGAAAGCATACTTGACTGGGTACTCATAGTCACCCCCAACTGCACACCTCTGGTACCCTCCCTGATGGCCTAAGCGATCACCTTTTCACATATGTAATTAAGCACAAAGCCATTAATTCCCAACAACCCTTACTCAAAAAGGTTAGAAACAATAAAATCTTTGACCCTGCCAAATTCCAACAAGAGCTAAACTCATGTAATTGGTCTATTCTAAAACACCTCCCCTTACAGGAAGCAGTAGCATACTTTAACAAATTCCTCGAGATCCTTGATTTGCATGCACCTGTTCGTTCAAAGAGAACAAAGGCAAAAACTGCGCCATGGCTTTCTAAAGAGTCTAAACTCACAATTACCCTTAGAAACAAAGCATGGGCTTTATGGCATTCTTCTAAAGACCCCCCAAGATCACATTAAATACAGGCAATCCAGGAACAAAACTAAAAAATCCATTTTACAAGACAAAAAACAATACTACTGTAATTTACAGACAGTAAATCAAAATAACCCTCAGAAGTTTTGGGCAGGTTTAAATCTACTACATCCTCAACAAACTTCAACCCCAATCCCTGCTGCTACTATTGATAAAACCCCTGATGATGTTTGACAGTTTTAACAGATTCTTTACAGAGACAATTCAAGCCCTAGCTAGCCAACTACCTCCTAGCTCCCCTGGTCCTGAAAGTACCACCCCTAGAAACCTACTCGCGTTCAGCTTCCAACCAGTCACAACTTCACTTATTCGTACCTTGATCAAAAAATTAAAACCCACCACACTTTCTGCTGATCAACTCCCTGCAGAGTACCTACAAAAATCAGCTGATGCTATTGCTTACCCCGTCTCAATACTAATCAATCGAACCACAGTAGAAGCTAAAATTCCCACCATCTGGAAAATATCCTATGTAATTCCACTTCACAAAGGAGGCGGCTCTACTGAATTCTCCAATTATAGGCCAATAGCTATACTCTCTCCACTTGCAAGGATTATGGAAAAATGTATTCATAGACAACTCATGCACCACCTAAACCAGAATCACCTTATGGCAGACACTCAGCATGGCTTCCATCCTCATCACAGCACTACAGCCCTCCTAGCCTTTACCAACACCATAAACCATAATCGCAACAATAATTATATATCCTCAGCCCTCTTCTTGGATCTTTCCAAGGCATTCGATACGGTTGATCACCAACTTTTTATCCACACCCTGCAAACATTCTGTCTAGACACTAGAGCCCTTCAATGGTTTCAATCCTACCTGAATGGTCGACAGCAGGCTGTCCTCTGGCAGAAGAAACTCTCTAATCTTCTAACACCCTTGGAGTACCACAAAGCTCTATACTAGGGCCCTCGCTGTTCTCCATCTTCATTAACAACCTTTATACTGTCATCCCCAACGTCAGCTGTATCCAATATGCTGATGACTCTACTCGGATTTGCTTGGCCACATCTCCAATAGAGTTATGGTCAGCTACCCAGACCACCTTTAATACAATAGAAAACTGGCTTTCTGAACGTCATCTGATCCTAAATCCCAAAAAAAACTAAAATGCTGTTATTTTCACCAAAATGTAGGTCTACCGCTTTCACCTTTACCATAAATTCAAATGATGACACAATAATCTCCCCTGACCTCTCTACAAAACTATTAGGTGTCATCATATTTAATAATCTAAAATTCGACCTACATGTTAACCAAACTATCAAAACCATCAATAAAAAACTAGGGTCACTTTACAGAATAAAAGCCTTCCTAACCCCTCCAGCTAAAATTGCCATAGCTCGCTCTCACCTTCTTTCAGCCCTTCTGTATGCACTCCCTCTACTCTCGAATTTAAACAAGACTGTACTTAAACTCTCAATTTGCTACAACCACATTGCCAGGTTTGCCACTGGGCTGCCTTTTAGGACACATCATTGCATCAATCTAAATCAGCTTGGGAGGCTTGAACTACCCAGCCTAATCCAGTATAACCAACTGATTATGGCCTATAAAATCCTCTATAATCCGGACAATACTCCTACACTTAAAATATTATCACCCCCTATAACAATCCTAGACCGCTTCGATCCCCTAACAAACTACCAATTCAGACTAGCAAAATTAATAACACAGCCGGTGACTCTCTCTTTGCAAACTCTGTAAGTACACCCTGGAACTCTTCCAGCTGATATTACCTTACTTTCTACCTTAGGTCAATTTAAAAATAGACTCATTTGGCACTAAACTGGCTATTTCAATGTATCAAGCCTGGCTAACTCTCTCTAGAATATGTAAACATCTGTTAACCAGTTTACTGTGTAATTTAATTTAATCCTGATTTGCACTCGGGATTAACTCTAACCTGTGGAACTTGTTTAACTTGCTTACTTATGTAATCACTGTAAATAGTCTGTTTGTAATATGTGATGCTGGTATTATGTAATGTTGTATCTGCTTACCCTTGGAGCTTTTCTCCCCAGGCCTCTGCTGAAAATGAACATGCATCCAGTCGGACTATCCTAGTCAACAAATGTAAAATAAATAAATAATCTGTCCCTGCTTATTTTAGGCTTTGTCCAGATTTATTGCACTAAGAAGTTGAGGTGTTTGTGTGTGTGTGTGTGTGTGTGTGTGTGAGAGAGAGAGAGAGAGGGACAGAGTTAGAGAGAGAAATGCCCTAGTTAGATCTAGCAGGTGGAATTTAATTTCAAGTACATTTTCAAGGAATTGTGAGCTTCAGAGGAAGCAAAGGTTACTGCTGCTCATACTAAGTCTGCTTAAAATGTGCAACTGTTTTGTTTAGCAAATGGTATCATTATTGTGGTATATAATTTTAAAGCAGTGTTAGCACAGCAGGTAGCATACTTGCATCTTGATGCAAAGGGCTGTAGGTTCTATTCCTACAGCACATACATTGTATTTTAGGGAGGTATGGTACTGCAGTCCTTAGTATGTCTTCCTTTGGATGAGACACCTAATAACTATGAACCTGTTTTTCCGCTTGCCACCCATTCCCTATTGCAATATACCAGCTTGCCATGTCTTTTAATGTAACATAGGCAATTTATTCTTCAAGGGGAGCAGGCACTGAATTTGTAAATGAAACACAAATATAAAGTTGTTTTCTAGCATTGGTTTCAGATCTCCGTAATGTGGAATTTGATATTGATGGATTGTATGACAGAAGTTTGAGTGGCCTTTATGGTTGAAATGTTCCGAATTGTGCAGGCTGTCATTATTGGTTCATATGATTTGTTTCATTGCTTAAAGGAAAAATGTTGAGAACTATAAATTTAAAACACACTGTAATAAGTGGTGCTGTATTATACAAGGGATGTAATTCAATTATTATATAGTAAAATTAACACAGTCTGGAAAGTGAAAAATAACTTTTGCATGGTTCTAAAAATGTGTGCAAGGAGCCTATGATTTGAAAACAGCCCAAAGGTAAACTTAACTGCCACTGGCCAGATGCATTTTCTTTGAATGTGGGTTTCAATGCTGTTTCAGTGAATATGGGTTTCAAAGGTAGAGAAGTTTTAATGCTAAGTCTGTTTTCATTGTAAGACTATTGCTTTGTTTAGGTTTAGTAAATGTCTATCAGCGTTTGTGCTATAAAATTTGAACTAAAAGTTGTAAATGAAATCCAAATATCTGTAATCATTGTAGAAGTAAAGCATAAAACAGTATACACACAGACATTTGAACAGTGTCTATGACGAATGGGGAGAAATAGCCAAGTAATGGGACACTGGAATGGCTGTGTGGGCAGGGTGGGGGATGTGTGGGCAGGGCTCTGGGTTTGCACCCCCCTGCAAAAATATCCTGCGGGCTCCCTTGACAGTAACTTAGACAAATATTGTAAAACTACCCAACAACTAGGCCTGAACGGGTGCTGATTTTGTTGACGGCACTGACTAGAAAACCTTTTCCATTTGGTAATGTGTGATTTTCTAGTAGCAGGCTTACTTGCCTTCATTAGTACCTGCTGCACACCTTCAGTAAACAGGTTCCTAAAGGGAATTAAGACCCCATCAACCAGTATCACACACACACTTGATCTTGAGACGGTACCATCTTTGCAGTGAGAAAGATTGTGGTAATCGCTCCAGTCATTTCAATAAGCAGGGAGAACCATTACTGCATGGGATAAACAGAAGTCACCACAATGATTTTGGGGGATGCCATCTGAATGTTCAGAAGTAACCTGGATATCACCAGAAAGGGTGGAAAAGCATACAAGAGCATTCATGTTCAAGAAAGTAAAAGGCATCTGTCTTCCAGGCCTTCTTACATGGAATCCTGCAGCAGAATATTGGTAGCTTATCATCCACAGAGGAGGCAAAGAAAAGAGGTCTACTGGAGGAGTTCCCCACCACAGATGGCTCAAATCTTGAAGTACCCATAATCTAGTTTCCACTCATGAGGGTCTGCCTTTGCCCCTCTCAGCTTGTCTGCTACCCAATTTTGCTCTAAGAGGATGAAAGGATGCCTGTAGAGTGAAATTGTGCTGTATAGCTATATCCCAACCTAACGCAGCTTGTATGCAAAGGGGATAAGACCTAGATCTCTCTTGCTTGATGCACCACAGGGGGCCAAAGATGATTCAGAGAGTTGAGTATTTTGAGTAAAGCAAGCATCTCTTTTATACTTATGTACGCTTGTGCCAGTGGTTGGTGTCCAAACACCTTTCACTTTTAACCCTCCTGAAAACTACTACCAAAGCAAAGTCTGAAGCATCTATGGTAGGGGGTGGGGGCTAGATTTAGGAATATCTGCCATCTCTCCAACAAGTGACTTCCTTTTTTGACAAATCCCAGAACTGGATTTTGAAAAGACGGTGGGTGATGGTGTTCAGACCAAAAAGACTTCAGATACCATCTTATCTTACTCACATGGAGTCTTGCCGGAGTATCGTGAAAATCACAGATGCTATGAGACCCAAATTCCTGGGATATTACTTTGAAGAAACCAAAGTCCAAGTGGAAAATTTTCCTATGTAAGAAAAGCTCTTTGAAATTAAGTGTTTCGAACACACCCCAAGAACATAATCTTATGTGAAGGAGTCAAGAAAGACTTTTGAATATTCTCTTGGAATCCCAGCCTATGCAAGACATCTCAAACCTAAGTCAGATGCTCCCGATCCTTTTGAAAAAGATTCTGCAAAGATAAGCAAGTTGTCAAATAAGGACACCATGTAGCCTACTATGAGCTGTAACTGAAGCTAGACAATTTGTGAACACTCTTGAGGAGGTGGATAGTCCAAAGGGTAAGGCAAAAAACTGATAATGCGATCCAGACACACACAACCTTACGAAACACTTGAAGTCTGGATAAATAGTGATGTGATAAGTATACTTGAAATCTAGCGTTAAGACATTTGAATGAGGAAGAAGAGACAGACAGTGAAGTGACATTTAGAATTTGGGTGCCATCACAAACAGGTTTAGGGAAAAAAAAGATTATATATAGAAATAGCTGGTCTCCAAGCATTTTCTTTCTTTGGTATCTAGAACCATCATTGAATAAAAACCTTTCCCTACCTGGGAAGGAGGAACTGGTTCTATCACTCCAGGAGATAGCATGTGATGGATGGGTGGAAATAAAGTTTGGTCTGGTGGAGAAGTAATTTCCCCATTTTAAAGAAGCAATTTCCTTCCACTGCCATCTGTAACTTTGATGAATGACCTTCAGAACCTATTTATCTAAAACTATCTGTTGCCTAAGAGAAAGGTGGAGACTCAGACTTTTTGGAAGGGTAAGGGGGCTGCAAGTGTGGGGGGAATAAAGTCCATTGAATAGTCATTCTAACTTACTGGACTGTCCATGGTTTTGGGGTGGGGGTTCTTAAATCCTTTTGAAACCTTCTTGTCACTTTTTAAATCTCTGTATACCTGCATTTTATTTAATTTATTGCAAATAGGATGACATGTCAGAGAAGCCCTTAGAAATTTTGGAAAAGGAGGGCTAAAAAGATTCCCTGGATCACCTTATCCCTTTCATCAAATTTTTTGATCAGCTCTGCAACAGAGGAACCAAAAACTAAATCTCTAACCAAAGGAGAATTTAAAATCTCATTTTTACATAATCTGGGAGATTATGAGAATGCAGCCAGACAAACCTCCTGAAAACAGTACCAGTGGCCATAGTCCTGGAAAAGTATTGCATCATACAGACACTCCATAAACAGTGAGTAGTTCCTTCTACAATTGAAGAAACAAAATTATTTAAAGTAGATTTTCCTCACAAGAAGAAACTGCGGGCTGAACTTTCCTCGTACTTTCACAATTAGTCATTATAAACTAACACAGCAGCCTGACAATTCAAAATTCTGAAAAAATTAAACTTGCAGAAGCATACACTTTTCCCATGCTTAGTAGTAATCATCTCACCTTATTTTAAAGAAACATCTTTATTAAATTATCACTTATGACACAGGCAATCATACATTTATATAAATGAAAACAAACCATAGTGGCATATTTTTAGTTGCTAACATTACACATTACTTAGAATCTATCCAGTCAGTCAGTCGAACATTACACAGCTCATTCAAATCCTGCCTTCTTTTAAACCTTATTCCTCCTCCAAAATGTTTTTCTGCTTGTATTGTTGTCACAATTCCCATTTTTTAATGTAACTTGCTCCTACCCTTTTTTAAAGGTCCAATTTCCAGCTGTTTTATCTCTGTTACTATATTCACTTTTTCTAGTACAATTGGTTTAGACCGATTTCCATTTTCTAGTAATTGCTTTTTTGGCAACCACAGTAGCTGGACTCAGGAAGGCCTTACTATGTCTGTATCATAACTCAAAAAAAAAAAAAATTTTTTCTTAGTTATACCAATTTGCTCACCTAGTATTTCTGATAGAATAATCTTTAGGGAATTTTTAAAGTCTGCCAACTCATTACACTCCCAAACTATGTTCCCAATTACCTCTTTCTTCCCCAGCGCACCTTCAACATTTGCTATTTACCCAAGGAAAAATTCTTTAGTCTACTTGTGGTGAAAAAAATATCTACGCAAACATTTCTGAGCAAAGATCCAAAATCTTCTAGACTTTGTTGCCTATTTGGGAGACATACATATATCCTCCCACATTGTTGCTTTGCGAATTGCTTATCCAGTCTCTCTTTCTAACCTCCTTCGATTGATTCTTATAGTTATCATGCAATATTTTATATGCTCTACTAATTATCCTTTTTTTAACAGCAGCATCGGTTTTAAATTCTACTAGAAGCACCAGTGCTGGTATTTCACTTAGGATCTTCCTATTTCTTTCTCTTTGCCTATATTATGATATCAGTCCTTGCCTGCAGTCCAAATAAATTCTTGGCCTCCTCCCATTATATTACCTTTCCTTCTCTAGTTATTTGCTCACAATACCTTGGTTCCTTTGCCAGTTTTCTACAATAAATTCCAGCTCCCTCTTGCCTATTGTCTGTATCCCATTTGCAGTCATCTCTATCAGCAGAATCTTACTCCATTCCCATGTTGGCTTAGTTCTTAGAATACTTTCTGCTACTTTATAAACATATTATTTTATATGGTTATTGTTATTCTCCTTAAGGATCTGCATCCAAAATCCCAGTCTCTGTTTCTTTATCTTCTCCCCTGTTTCGTAATCATCCCTTTCCACTCTGAATTATAGCTTTCTGCTTGTCCTGCATATAGGAGCCTTAACTGTGTAGCTCTATCCCAAACCACCTTGCTCTGTTGGAAGAATCAGCTTATCCCACTTGACTCTTGCCATCTTCCCCTCAGAGATAAAATCTTTCAGCTCTTTACTAATTGCTATCCACAACTTCTTCCCTGGTTGATAAAAATATGTCTGACCCATGTACAAAACTAAAAGGACTAAAAACACTTTTACTGCTTATATATTGCTATCCATAAACACGGCTTCCAATTTCTCAGATTTTGTATTATCTTTTTAGTCCCTTCCTTATCTCCTTAGATGCCACAAATAATCTTCCCAACTTTACCAGAAAGAGTACGATTGGAATTAAGTAAATGTTTAGCAGCAATACGATTAACTAAAGCTATAGGTGCCCCACTACAGTGGGGGCAGGTCATTTTGATGATCAGGTTTGGGAAAGTGTATAAAAACTTAAAACATAAAATTCCTCAGTCTTATATCTGCCATGTTAGGGGCAGCTAGCCAACTCTCATGACAACTGCAGGCAGTCGCACACACACACACACACTTCCTCCAAAGCTGACCGAACTTGAGGAATAGATGAAGGTTCTGGAAATTCCTTCTTTAACAGGTCGTAGTATTTTCTGAGTGACTGAGAAACCAAGTGTTTTCCCACTGAGAATGCTGGCAAATTCAGGAAACAGTCTCTCAGAAAGAGAAACACCCACAAGGAAAATCAGAACCCGAGCTCTTCTAGGAGTCTTAATGATCAGAACTCTAGGGAAAACACCCTGTATCTGTCCCTTCATCTTGTAGTCCAGATTCAGAATCTTGAATCTCTTCAAGTAAAGTGGTATCTTTCTCTCTCCTCTTTTTTTTTTGAAGGGGAAAACATTTGACATTTTTCCCTCCAAATATCTTTTAAGTTTTCACATATGGCAAAAAGAGAAACACCTTACAAGAGTCAACAGCCGTAATTAAACACTTAGCCAGGCCCAGTAAACTACTCCTGTCTAAGGAAATTTGAGTAGTAGTAAATGCATGTTAAGTATTCTGTTTTTGACAGTAAAATGTCACCACCAACAGTGTTAATAGCATCAGTACCTTCCTCAGGGTTGAGCACAATATTGTCACAAAACAAGGAAGTCTTCCCAGTTTCCTCTCCCAGGATCTACAAGAGTGGCTCTCCCTTGCCCAGTGAGGAGACTCCAACAGCTGCAGAGGATGTGGCTAACCCCAGTCTATAGTGGCTGTAGGAGCGACACCAGTGAGATCTGGATGAGTAGTCTGAGGAGCAAACAATGACCACAGCAGTCACTCATCTGCAGCTGAAGCAAATTAGTAGCTTGCTGTGGTGGCAAAGGTTGTTTGGTTAACATTCTTTTTGTGGCTGGAAGAAAGATAGACTGTGAAACCAGTAGTTTCCTCCATGGTCAAGCTGAAAATGGTGCCTCTTTCCAGGGAAAAACAAGCAGCAAAATTAAGAGTATTTATAAGTCACTTTTTTCACACAAAACACAGTAAAAAGCACTTTGCTAGCCCCCAAAAGTAAAATAAACACAATTACTCCACAGAAAAAAGGCTTTCAATTACTTTCAACAACTTTTAAACATTCAGGAAAAAACACACATTTAAAAGTATGATCTGGTTTTGAAACCCAAACTCCAAGCTTAAAATAACTTTGCTAAACAGGAAAGTATTAATAAAGAAATCATTTTTAAAATGGAAGATTTTTTCCCAAAGGCAACTTAACTCCCCAGCAAAGAAACAGTGCAAGCTGACTGTCGAGCCTCAAAAGGCTCAGAGAAGTGCAATGTTCTGCAGCAGGAGAGATCTGAAGGGCTTGGCATCGAAATCTGTCTTGAGCTGACTGAAGATCTGAGTGCAGTGAAGGTGCCCTGAAGCTTTGGAAGCTGGCCAGCTGTTATATTCTATGCAGGATATAACCCATATAGTTACGGTTATTGCAGCAGTAATCAATATGATGAATATCTTGACAAATATCCCAGAATATATGTAAACCCCCTAGGCCCTAGTCTGCCTTTCTGGATATTATGCATGGTCAGAAAGACAGTCCAGGGACAAAATGAAAGGGAAAACCGGTAGAGTAAGGTGTCGGGGATACCCACTTCAACCCCTGGATATCCAAGGCAGGAAAACAAAGGAGAATGGGGTTGGGGTGATGGGAGTATATTCAGTGTTGCACTCCCTAACAAGTCCAAATACATTAAGGTTCTAACACAACAGTAGTATGTTCTTTGTAATATTCACTGTTGCTGGAAGTCTTCCCAGAAGTGATGACAAAGCACAAGGCCAGCTGGTGGTTGGCCCTAATGGGGCTATCAAGACAGCTGACCTTTAAGGCTGGCTATGGCAAACCCTACTGTAACTGCAGACCCCAAATTGTAATGCTTAGAGAAGGTGAGGACAGAAGACCAGGCATCTACTTCTAAAACTGAAAAGGTGTCCACCGCTGTAAGTAATGCTGTTGTGACTGCTGTGGCTCTAGCGGAATGCACACTTACATGACCTGGCCCAATTTTTCCATGAAAGGAGTAACAATACACACTACAGTGGGCAAGTCTTTTTGATGCAGTTTGCTTACTGACTGTTTCCTTTATAAAACACAGAGGATAAACCTAACAGCTGATTTACATTTTTGATTTCCTTAGTTCTATGTAGATAGCATTGTGGCTGTCTATATCAAAAGCAAGCCAGCCTCTCTCATCCCTGTTCTGTGGGTTTGTGGAAAAAGACCATAAGTTAAAAGTGTTGATTAAAGAACTGCTCTGTCAAGCCTTTGGGCATAAAGGTAAGACTAGAGTTCACAGATTGTGTCAATTTGGAAAATCAGAAAGGTTCTTCAGCACATTACAGCATCCAGCTCAGCGATTCTTCTGGCAAACATCATGACCACCATAAACAGCATCTTCCAGGAGATGCATTTTAGTGAAACTGAAGCAGCATGTTCAGATGAAGCCAGAGTTAGTTTCTTTAATACATAGCACAGCCCCAAGACTGAGCAATTCCCTTTTTTGGGTACTGTGAGCTTAACTATCCTTTTAGAATCTGCTTGACTGACAAGAAAACGTACAAGGGAGGCTCTAAAGACAGACAAACAGAGAGCTGTAATGTACCTTTTTGAAACAGTAAAAGAAAGACCCGATTTATAAATATTTGACAGGAATCTGGAAACCAGAGGAGCCCACAGCTAAATCAGGGCCCTAGTCTCTAACAAGGCAACAGAGGGAGAATATTTTCCACTTCACGCCCTGTGTTTGGTTTCCTAGCCTCTCACATTACATGCACTTCATCCTCTGAAAACACGTGCCTGAAGAGGAAGAGTGCTGAACCATCCTTGCTTTCAGCCTTCAGATTCGGAGGTTTGGACGTAGTTAATATCCCCTTTTCTGTGTTAAGAGATCTACTCATTGAATGTTAATTACTGGTTCTTCCCTTGCTAGACTTATCAGGAGGAGGAACCATTGTTGTCTACGCCAGGGGGGATATTAACAGCATTTGTGACCCCTCCTCCTTTATCTTTATTAATACCTTGGCGAATCATTGGTATAGCAGGGAAAGCATAAATAAACAGACCTGTCCATAGAATGGAGAGAACATCTATTTTCCAAGCTCATGGAGCTACTGCTGCCCTAAAACAACTTTTCAAGATCCACATTTTCTGGGAAAACTTCCTGAAGTTTCAGAACTGATTCTTCCCTTGCTAGGCTTAAGGGAAGGAGGAACCAGTGCTGTCTGGGCCAAGGGGGTTATTAACATTTCTGCCCCTTTTTCCTTTATCTTCATTAATACCTTAGGAATTGGTGATATCAGAGGGAAAGCAGACAGAAACAGACCTGACCATGGAATGGAGAGGATAAGTATTTTCCAGGTTCCAGGAGCTGCTGCCCTGAAGCAAAACTGAGTTTTCTGGGGAAGCAGAGAGGCCTACTTCTGGAATGCCCCATCTGTGGATCAGATGCAAGAACATACTTCTGCTCAGCATCCATCTTGCGGGAATTTGACTCACTTGTTCAGCCTGTTTGCCACAAAGTTTTACTATGGATGTGATTTAAGATGCCCAGAGGATCAGTCTCCACTTCTGTACTACATCCTAAACTTGCATTTTGAATTTGCAAAGTCTGGAAGAGTGGATACCTCTGTCTTTTG
Source organism: Protopterus annectens (assembly GCF_019279795.1). Taxonomy (NCBI): domain Eukaryota; kingdom Metazoa; phylum Chordata; order Ceratodontiformes; family Protopteridae; genus Protopterus; species Protopterus annectens. The sequence goes on from NC_056733.1 coordinate 209,618,037, forward strand.
ATGTACCGCATCACTGTGCTTTAGTATGGTCTGTAAGGACCATGCAGTGTAGGCATGATCTTTGAATGCTTTTAGTGCTAGAACTATAGTCATCACCTGTTTTACATCTATGCACTTTTTCCTCAGGTTACTGTCTTGTGTGCTCTGGATCTTTGGATCTCCCATATGAGCTTCTAAAACTATGTCCAAGGAGTCTATGGTGAGGATCTGATTCCCCTTAGCCAGCTTGAAAGGTAGCCATGGATAGAGATGGTTCTGGCTTTTCCACCATGAGATGATGTCTTTGAGATAGGACAAGAAATGTATCAGGACCTGCAAAGGCTGGGAGTGTTGAATGCATGTGTTTGAAGCACCATTGCAGTTTCCTTATATGCAGCCTTAACTGGAGTATTAACAAAATTTACAATGCCACATATCCCTGGATCCTGAAAAATTCCTTTTCTGTGAAGTAGTCCCTTTCTACCACAGTCTGGAGGAACTGTGCAGAAAGAGGATCTCGTCTACAAGCAGAAATTCTTTTTGATCTCCTCTGCCAGGAAGGCCCCCAGGAACATTACTTTTTTTTCCAGTGGTCAGATAAGACTAGGTAAGACTGAGGGAGAAACATGGCTGCTTGAAACAAGCTATAGTAAACTGCATGTTCTTCTAACCCTTTTCTACTAAGAATGGCTTAATCAGGTAATTGTTCAGTTAAGGGTAGATACGAATGCTCTTGGTTCTGCAAAATGCAGTTACTGTAGAAAAGGCATTATGTAAACACCTTGGATGCAGCAGAGAAACCAAATAGCAAGGAGGTAAACTAGTAGTATGTTCTCCTAGCTTTGAAGCTTTACTTCCGTCTACCTTTGCAATGGGGATATGAAAGTAAACATCCTTTACATCCAAAGTAACCATGAAGGCTTGAGGGAGTAGAAGAGGTAGCTGGTCTTATTAAATACTTGCTTAGTCTTGAAAGATTTAGAATGGTCTCCAGGTACCTTCTTTTTTTAGGTACCCGGAAATGTCTTTCGTAGAATCCTCCCCTACCTGCACCTTTTTCTATGGCTCCCTGTTCTAGTTTTTCATCTAGCAAGGGTAGAATTAAATGAGCCTATCACCTTGGAACAGGAAAGATTCCTGAGAGTTTTGGTCTGCTCAGGAATTGCAGTCTGAAGCACTGTTCTAGCATGTTTAGTGGCCACTGATACAGAGTTATCTTTTTTTCCAATCCTCTACTAGCAAACTCAAATAGCCTCCTACTTGCAAGTGAGGAGAGACAGAGAGAGAGAGAGAGAGAGAGAGAGAGAGAGAGGTGAACTGGTCTAGTGGTAGGAAGGATTGGAATGGGCAGTTTGAGTGAGTCATAGCAGTTTCCTTTGGGAGGGACTGCAGTCCTGGAGGGTCCCCAGGTCTGTCCTGGTTCTTTGTCATTTATTTCTGTATCTTGGGTTCTTCACGTTCCTGCTCGGAATAAAGGTGTTAAGATTCTGAATCTTAGATTGGGAATGAAAAATATGTTGCACCAACTGCATGACCTTTCCCTTTTCCACCAGATCTTTGAACTCCTTCTCAGAAAGGGTTCAAAGCGTTGGTCCTGGTCTAAGGCTGCATTAAAGACCTCCAACTTAATATGGTCTGGCAGGGTCTGTGTCCCCAGACAGGTATGTTCTGATTCATGGAGTCTGTGGTTGGAATCCTGTACGATACATACAGTGCATTATAGTCACATTTTGAGTGTTTGATCATCTGGGAAGAAAATATCTAATTTCATGTTCTGATCACAGATTTCCTCTGCCTTTTCTTTCACCTTGTCTAGAAAAGACTCCTGGATTTTCATTATGCCTGTCTGACAGGTCAAGGGCCTGAAGACCAAGCTAGCAGAGTGTAAGCTTTCTTCTTAAACAAGCTTGGGAATGAGGTCCTGGATAGAACCGTTGATGGACCCTTGTTGGAATCCAGAAACACCACTGTTGGACCAACCAAAGGGTTCTTGTAAAGGAATTTAAGAAATTTCTGTTCCCTAGAGAACTTGTCAGATTTCCTTGAAGCAATGGGAACAGAGTTTGGCAACAGTGAGGCATTGACAAATGCATCTTCTATGACTGGAGAAACAGCAAATGGTTTTGGCTCTGACATAGCCATGAATCTTCTATACCTCAGATGGGCCTCCAAGTACACATTGGCATCCCATTGGAATAATTCTTTCATTCCATTAAGTACATCTTCAAATGAGAGATCATTCAGTGGAGAAGCAGAGGATAAGATGTCATTGGTGCCTGATTTGTAAGAAAAAGGCTGGAGAGGACATCTGACGCACACAAACTAGCTCATTCACCTCTGGATATAGGGTATATGAAAACTAAAGCAGGCTCAATCCTTTTCCTAGAAAGGACCCACAACACCTTTGACATTTCCAAAGTTGGTTGTTTGGATTTAAGAAGACTCATGAAATTCTGAGCAAGATGAAGTTCTTGGGTGAAACCTGGATACTTGGATGGGCTGAAGATCCGCCTGGCCTAGGTTGACACAAGCTAGCACATGACAGGGATTTCACTATTTTCGGCCCAGTGTTTCTCGAACAGAACTATTCAATAGGCACTGGTATGCAAACAAAGACTAAGGATGCCCATTTGGTCTCTGGGAACCTCCTCTCACACAAACACACTAAAAGCCAGTATGGAAGGAGAAAATAGCCGCCAACAGAACCCAGATAGTGGAGAAGCTGGATCCTGAAGAAAACATGGAGGATTAAAAACAGAAAAACAAACAAAAAAAAACACTAGTACATTTCTGAAAGATGCCAAAAAGGGTTCTATGTTCTGGGATTCCACCCATATGGCAATTACTAAAATTATGCATTTCCTATAGCGCTGTATTCTTTCATTCCAGTCCATCCAGTATGACATACTGATCTTCAAGCTCATGCTCAGATTTGACCTAGCCAATTTAGTGCTCCAGCCACAAGCTCATCCATATTTTCCTATCTGATAATGCTCTGCTCACTCCTGACTAACTAAGTTTGGCAGACAATTAGAAAACATCTGCACTGCCTTTAATTCAGAAATAAGGTTCTCTGACAGATATAATGGCAGGAGGAAAGAGCAGGTTGGCATATTGGATGAACTGGAATGACAGGCTCTACCATTATGGTAGGTGCATATCTTTTATATCCTATTCATTCAATCTGTCCAGTCAGATATATAGGTCAGAATCCCCACCTACTGAACTTTTGAGTGGCCTCAAGAAAGAAGCTCTTAATGGAATCCCTAGCTGTAAAATTTGTATTACTTGACAAATGTATGGGCAGAATACCAAGTAACCACTTAGAAAATGTCTTCTAAAAGACAACAACCTGAAAAAGGGTGCTGAAAGAGAAACCACTCTGTTCAATTGGGCTTTGGGCTTTACTGTCAATTATTTTTTTTCTCAGAGATATAGATAAATGAAATACAGTTGGACATTCTTTGTGTCAAGGAAAAACTTTCAAAACTCTCTTGCCCATCTATTTTGCGTGAAAGAAGTACAACATTCATCATTTCTGAAGGGGACACACTCATTTTGATAAGAGCAATGTTGCCTGTGAATATTTAGTGTGTTCAGAATGTATTCTCCTCTGTTTTGGTAATTTAGAAAGAGCACAGGAAGGTGAATAGGTTGGGAGCAGTTGTTCTCCGAAGCTACTTTCGGAGGAAAGGAAGAGTTGGTTCTGACAGTAACCCTATCTTTATGGAAAATTATATATGGATAAAATGAAGACATGGCACGGAGTTCTAATATCCAACTGGCTGACATGACTACCACTAACAGTACTGTTTTACATGACATAAACTTTAAACCCACTGAAGTTGCTTGGAGGTTTGGATAAGGCTTCCAATATGTCCCATGGGGGAGAGAGATCCTTCATAGCAGGTCTTTCTTTTTTCAACAAGGAACATCTTTATTAAAGTACCACATATGACATAAGCAATCATACATCTATATAAATGAAAACCAACCATACTGACAATTTCAATTGCAAACATTATACATCTCAAACAGTGTTGACATAATTGTAGTTGCAAACAATATACATCACTCAATCTATCCGGACATTGTCAGTCAAACATTACATAACTCATTCAAATACTGCCTTCTTTAAAACCTTGTTCTTCCTGTGCATGTATTGTTCCTGCAATTCCCATTTTTTGTTCCTACTTTTCTAAAGATCCCACTCCCAGTTCTCTTTTGATTGTGCAACTATATTCACTACTTCTAGTAAAGTTGTTTGACACTGATTTCCATTTTCTAGTAATTGCTTAATTAGACTCAGCAAGGCCTTACTATGTCTTTAGTTGCACCAATTTGCTCACTCAGTATTCTCTGACAAAGCAGTCTGCAGGGAATCGTAAAAGTCTGCCAACTCATTACACTCACAGAAAATAGGTTCACAGTTACCTCTTTCTTTCTCATCACACCTCCAACATTTGCAGTCTACCTGAGGAAAATTCTTTGGAGCCTAAAGTGTTTACATAGGTATTTTTAAACCCCAGTAAAGATCCTAAATCTTCTAGACTTAGTTGCATATTTTGGGGACATACATATATCCTCCCATTGTTTCCTGGTGAATTGCTTATCCAATCTCAGTTAGAGGAGGTTAGAAGGGATGGGAAGAGAGATTCTTATACTTATGCAATATTTTGTATGCTCTACCACTTATTCCTTTTTTTAAAAGCTGCTTCTGTTCTAAATTCTACTAAAAACTCTACCAGTACTGGTCTTTCACTTAGTACTCCCTTATCTCGTTCTCTTTGCCTATACTCTGATATCAGTCCTTGATAGGGAAAGCAATCTTCATCCTGCAGTCCAAATAAATTATTGGCTTCTTCCCCATTCTATTGCTCTTCCCTCGCTAAATTATTGGCTCACAATAATTTGGTTCTTTTACCAGTTTTCTCCAATAAATTCAAGCCCACTCTTGTCTACTGTCTGTATCTCTAATTGCAGCCATCCCTATTGGCAGAATCGCCTTTTTTCCATTTCCGTGTTGGCTTAGCTCTTGGAATACTTTCTGCTACTTTGTAATTATAATATTCAGCATATTTATTATTATTCTCCTTCTCCACCTATCCTAACAATTAGCAATTGAGCCTCATCTACCTCTAACCTTGGCACACTTAATTCTTCCATAAACATTTCCATTTGTACCTTTTCTTGATCTCCATATTTCTCTGCTTTATACACACTTTTATAACATTTCCTACATATTTCTAGTGCTGCTACAGGGCCTCTTATTGGCTCCCTAAGCTTGGCGACAACCCCTTCTCCTTTCTGTTGCCCGAGTTTGTTGCACTAAATTTTTGTGCATTATCATAAAAAAACGTTGCTTAACAGCCATTGTTCTAAACTCACGCATATTATCAAGGTAATCCTTTATTTTCTGCTTAGCACTCCAAATGCTGCTCTTCTTGTTAAGTGATACTCCCCCTGCTCTGCAATACTTTAATATTTGTTAGTCCCTCTAAATAATTCTGGTTGCTTCTTAACCATCTCTCTCTCTATTTCTACCCTATTTTTAAACTCCACTTTAATTTTATCTCATTTCTTAGTTATATTTTTAGAAGAAATATCCGTCTTCTAATAACTACCAAATAATTTCCACTACCCATTTCCTAAATTCCTCTCTTTTGAAAAGACAAGTGGAAAGCACCAGTGTCTCATTTTTTATTTCATTACCCTGCATTTTTTATTTTAGTTACTACTGGTACATGATCTGAAATATTATTGGTACATGATTTGAAATCGTTACTAGATGTGTATCAAAACTTTCAATTAAATGTGCATGTTCATGTAAAAGGCAAGTTCCTTCTGGCCTAGACCAGTTTTTGGATCTCTTACTACTGAAGTTACATCTTCCATGCTAAATGTTTTCATAAATGTCTTCAAAAATCTACCCTCTTTTCTTATATTTTCCCTTTTGGGTCCTCAGGCACATCATCTCTGCTGCAAATCAAATTCCAGTCGCCACCTTCAAGTAATATTCCCTGCTGAAAACGGATCATTTCTCCCAGCATTTTCTTAAGCTCCATTATAGCAGTTTTAGGTGGAATATAAATACATGCCAGTGTAATCCTCCTCCTTGCTAGTAGCCCCTTAGTACTACATATGTACCATTATCATCTATTTTTATCCTATTCTCTTCTATTACTATTGCAGTTCCTCCTACAATTAATATAAGTATTCCTCTTTTCCGTTGCCCCACATATTCTGCTAAATAACAATCCTGAAAACCTTTCTTTATCAAATTCACATGTTCAGTTCTTTCCAAATGTGTCCCCTGCAGCACAGCTATTTGCACTCTACATTTTTAATATAGTTCACTACACTTTCTTATATATATATATATAAAACCATCAATATTTAAAGATAATACTGAAAGGCTCATTGTGTTAAGTTTATTATTCCCACCTTTTATTTGCATCAGTTTTTTTGTTTAGTATCTAGTTCCAGCATTTGTGTTACACGCACATGCTAATGTTTTGGCAGGTTGACCTTTCATACAGTTATTTCTTGTCATATCCATGTCAGCCTACGTCACATCTTATAAAACTTTTTGTTTTATTGAAGGCACTCAAAAAAAAAAAAAAAAAATGACAAATACACCCCCAATATACCCATAAAACCTATTAACTTAATATTGACACACAAAACTATGCACATCTTCAAAGATTGAAATTTTAGCTTCCTGACAGGAACAATTGCCCAAACTAACAGCCACACTCTCAAACTTGGGTTAACTTAAAAGAAAGGTTATCCATGCTAAGATGCATGCTACAGCCTGTGCTTCTACTATGTGCTGTCTGGTTTTGTCTCATCTTTATTGCTCTCTTAGAATAAAAAAAACTTGAATGCTTTCAGAAAATATCTCCTAGCCATTGAAAGAAAGCCAGTAAAAGAAAGAAAGAATCTGTTTTTATTGCTCTTTATCATAGAGACACGAGAACCAGATACAGTGTTCCTTTTCCAATTTATTTATTTATTTGCTAGAGGAAAGCTTTATTATACTCAATGTTCTTTATTTGCTTGCTGTTAAAACTTGTAACTAGATCAACACAAGAGCAGTAATCCAATCATTCCCCCATGCAAGAATGAGAAAAAGCATATTTTTACCTGTATCATACTGTTTTGAACAGACTTTTTTTTACATTGCAGGGACTACATTTCTTAAAACTGAATGAGGAGCAAGTGAAAAGAAGGGAAAAACATAGGCACCTGTTTTCTTTAGTGTCCGCATTACACTTGAAAACAACTAAGAAAGCTTAACTTTGTAGCATGCAGATATCATGCACTATACAAATACTACTGTAGTAACAAAAGTTGGTTTTACTTACAGTTAACTCTTTCCTTCCTCTTCCCCTCTCCCAAGCATTCCTCCAAACATTAATGACATGAAATAGGGCATATGCTTTAGAGTCCACTACAAGGTTAACAAAGTAAAAAAAAAGTCCAATATTTCCAGGTTTTCCTGTTCTGTTGTGTTTCACTGAGCTTGTGAAAGGGGTATTGATCTCTTCTCTGCTTCTATCGAAAATATTTTAGACTTCTTAGCCTCTCTTTTCAGTGCAGGAGCATCCCCTTCTACCATCAGGATACAACTAACAGCAATTTCAAACTTCCATGATGGTATGGTAGAACATTCCTTAGCTTCTCATAGACTTTGTAAGTCATTCCTAAAAGGGACAATCTTGCTGAAACCAAAAATAATTTTTTCCATGACAAGTATTGTAGATCACAGTCTGCAGATGGTTCAAAGGGAGAACATACAATGCTTTGCAACACTAGGTTTAGGTCCCAAAGAGGAGTAGGATCTTTGAAAGGGGGCTTCAGCAACAGTATCCCCTTTAAGAATGATTTACAAAGTCTATGAGAAGCCAAGGAACGTTCTTCCAAACCATTATGGAAGTTTGAAATTGCTGCTAGTTGTATCCTGATGGTAGAAAGGGAACTCCTGCATTGAAAAAAAAGAGAGGCTAAGAAGTCTAAAATATTTTCAGTAGAAGCAGAGAAGGGATAAGTATCCCTTTCCCCAGCCCAGATGGTAAATCTCTTCCATTTACTAGTGTATAGTTTCTGGGCGGAAGGCTTACGAGAAGCTAGGAGAATTTGGCAAAATGGGGTAGAAAGTTTAAGACGGGTGGCAACTTGTGAAACTGGAGGAACCATGCTGTCAGCTTGAGGTTCATAATATCTGAGTGGACTAATCCTTTTGGATGGGGCAGAAGGTCTGAAGTTGGATCCATAATCCAAGTTTGATGAATTAGATAAGGCCAAAAAAAGGGAAGCAGATCTGTTGAGGCCAAAACAATGAGGATTACTTTTGCTCTTCAACCAGAGTGCTTTCTGTAAGAATTTTTAAATTGGCGGTATTGGGGAAAGGCATACAGGAGTCCAGAGGGCCAAATGTGAAGAACAGCATCTCTTGGTGACTTCCCTGGAGGGGGAAATCAGGGAAACGTAGTTGCTGCACTTGTTGTTTAGGGGAGAGGCGAACAGGTTGCAGCAAGGCTGGCCCCATAAATGAAAAATCTCTTCCCGTCACTGCTGGATTGAGAGACCACTCATGAGGCTGTAGGATACATCTGCTCAGTTTGTCTGCTATCACACTGGAACTCCCCAGGATATGAGTTGCTATCAAAAAGCAGTTGGAAGAGATCACCCACAGCCACATTCTAAGTGGTTCTCGACAAAGGGGGTAAGATTTGGTTCCTTCCCAGTTTGTTGATATATCAAATGGTTTACATATTGTCTGTTTGAATTGCAGTTGCTCCCAGAGGAAGAGCTAATTGAAAGGCTTGCAATGCTAAAAGCACTACTCTTAGTTCAGAACACTGATGTACAAGTTGGCCTCTAAGGAGGACCAACTGACTTAGACAGTCTTGCCTAGAAAATGCCCCCACCACATCTAGGAGGTGTCAGTGGCCACTATGGCCTTGGGCTCTGGAAGGACGAAGGGATGGCCCAGGAGAATTTCTTTGGAATGAATCCACCAAGCTAAATCCTTCCTGCAAAGACTGGTGATTAGAATCTGGTCTGACATGGGTTGGTATAGCATAGACCACTGAGATGCCATTAGCCATCGTAGAATTCTCATATGAAATCTGGCTAGGGGAACTAGAGTTATTGTCAATGCTACTTAACCTAGAGCCTGTAAGATTAGTGGAGCAGGTACCTTCCTTCTGTGGATTATCTTCTGAACTGGAGTTATAATTTTCTGAAGTCTCACTGGAGGTAGGGATGCTATGGTTGTTGTCATATTCAGTACTGCCCATATAAACTCGAAGCTCTGAGTTGGAGTCAGTTGAGATTTTGCATGATTTACTGTTATTCCTAGGTATGCACACGTCTTGAGAATGTAATCCCTTGCTTTTATCAATCGATGCCTGGTTGGAGCGGTAATGAGCCAGCCATCCAAATATGGAAACGCCCGGAATCCCTGCTGTCTCAAGTGAGCTGCTACTACTGCCTTATATTTGGTGAGTACCCTGGGGGCAGTGGCGAGACCAAAGGGCAACGCCCTGAATTGGCAATGACTGGCTCCTAACTGGAAGTAGAGGAATCTTTTGGAGCGCTTGTCCATTTTTATGTGGTAATATGAATCCTAAAGCTCTATTGAGCACTTCCAGGTCATCCTTTCCCAAAAACAGAAGAATGGACTAACTGCAGCATGACTATCCGGAATTTCATTTGCCGAACTGATGTTTCAACATTCTGAGATCCAAAATTGGTCTCCAGTCTCCTATCTTTTTGGCAGTAAAGAATCTTGAGTAAATTCCAGATCCTCACTGTTCTGGTGGGACTTCCTGGATAACTTTTGTTTAGCAGCTTTTGAATTTCTAGAATTGCTGGTTCCCCCTGACTGCATGGAACATTGTGGATTTTCTTACAAATGAGGGGTTGGGTGGAAAAGGGTATGGTATAACCTCTGGGTATGACCCATTGCACCCAAGAATCTGATGTTATATTTAACTAGGCATTTTGGTGCAAGGATAAGCATCTCCGACTGCCTCCAGAGGAAGACAATTGGGCTTCTGTTCAGGAGACCTGAAAGGGCTTACCTGGGAAAAAGTCTCTGAAGCCTTGATTGTGGGGGCCACCTTAGCCACATGAATGGCATCTTCCACTGTAGTTCCCTCCTCTGCCCCTGGGAGAACTGGCACCACATGCGTCTTGGAAGGGCCTCTGGGATCTCCTGAACCACATTTTTCCATCGCTCCTCTGATGCCTGTAAAAGGATCTTTGGGGAGTGGAAGAAATGTATGCCCACTGCAAAAAGGGTCTTGCCATCCTTTTCACACCTGAATGTCTTTCTAACTTTTGGGCCAAAAAGAGATTATAATCAAAAGCAGCATTGACAAATGAAGACTTAAATGGTTCTGCAAAGTCACAAAGGTGCATCCAGGCATGTCTCCTTATGACTATGCCTGAACCCACCACTCTGGTAGTCCCTTCGGCCGCATGCGCAATGAGCCTTATGGACAAATTTGACAGACTCCAGGGTGGCCAACTGTGAAGCAACCTTGTCTTGGGCTCCCTCAGTAACAGCTCTTGCGAGGGTATCCAATTCCTTGATCAGATCCCTTTGGAGTCTGGTAAAATGTGCCAGGAAATTCAAATGCCTTAAGGTGAATGTCGAGGAAGTGTAAACCCGCTTCCCAAACCTATCTATCAACAGAGTAACACTTGTCAGCCAGTTCCTTTTTATTGGTGGCCGCTATAATCATAGGATCTATCCTTAGATCTTTGGCCCAGAATTGCTTGTCCTTGGGGGGGGGGGGGGCAGATAAAATTTTCTCTGGTCTCTCAGGGATAGGTTCAATGGTGTTTGGCTCCTTCCAATCCAGCTCAAATGAATGAGCTTGTCAGTGGGAGGAGTCACCCAGGTAGATGGGTGGGCAGCAAAAGCCTGCAGGTATACAGACTCTTCCGAGGAAGGGTTATGGGACTTCCAGTCACCCCTGTTTCAAAATTTCCAAGATGTCTCTAAAGGAGGCATCATCAGGGGGTGACCTTGAGGACCCTTCCCCCTCATGAAAATCAGTGTCTTTTGTGACCAATTCATGTAGGGAATCTAAGTGCTTCCTCCTGAACTTTTTCTTCTGAGGAACCTCCTCAGGGGATAGTCTGGGGATGCATCAGAAGAGGACAGAATATGAATCTGAGTCCTGCGGATTCAATACTTGCTGCCCCAGTGGAGAAAGACAGGTTGAATAAGAGAACGAGGACAAAATGTGCTCAGAGGAGGGGGAGACTGAGGATAAAACCCTCTCCACTGCCTCAAAGGCTGGCCCCCCAAAGAGGGAATGGAGCCCAGAACAAAGAATGACTGCCTCAGAACTGTGGTCACTCCCCACTCCTATAAGAAGGCCCCCTGAGGCAGAAGCCAGGGCTGAGCTGTGCCATGCTGACACTCCAAGGCATAGAGACCACTCTAAAAAAATTGGATTTGACCCCGGCTCCTCGAAGCCAACAGGACAGATACAGCCTCGGGAGGTCTCCGGATCAGACAGAGCCAAATAACTCAGGAAAATAACCGGTTCTAAAGGGGGAGAGAGCTCCGGAACAGATACAGTCATTGTTGGAAGGCTCAGAGTTGACATCTCTAAAACTTCAGAGGAGTAGTAGTGAGGGGAGTAGAAGCTGCATTAGTTCCGAGGCCAAAGGGATTGGGGCCGAGGGGAATCCTGTAAATCCTCTCACCCACAGAATTTTATTCACTGATCTCTCCACATCAATCTCAGTGAGACTTTTGGTGGAATGGATAGAAGCTTGAGAAGGTGATTTTTGATCTTTGTAAAAAGACCTTAGGCAATTCATCAGCAAATGGGTCAATAGATGGCGAATAGACCATTCTTGGCAAATCAAGCAGTTAAACTGTCTGCACCAATGTAGTCGGCGTCAAAGATAAGGTGTCCTGAGTCAAAGATTTTGTCAAAGTCTTAGGAGCTGAAACACTTAATACCGATGATTCTTTCCGGCACCGAAGTTTTTGAGTGTGATTCCGTTGGATCTGATGTACTTTGTGGAGCTGCTGATTTATGCTTTTTTGAGTCAGTTTCAAGGGGGATGATGATACAGACAAGCTCCTCTTTTTGGTCTTTTCTAAATAAGATGAAGAGGAAGGGGAAGAAATATCAGTTTTACTCTTAGCAGCAGATTTGGTTTCCCCCAAAGCTGATGGAATTAAGCCCTTTAAAATTAGTTTATTCTTTCTCTTGATGAGAGTTCTGTGGCTAAAGCTGTGGCAAAAGCTACAGTCCTCTTGAAGATGCACAGCACCTAAACAACAGACACACAAAAGATGAGAGTCTGAAAGGGGATTTTGTGGCCACACTTTTGGCATTTTTTTAAAACCAGCGGGCCCTTTGGGTTTGTCATCATAATGACTGAAAGACAAGGAAACAAACAATACACTTCTATAAAAAAGGACAGAAGTAGCAACCAGAAAGTACAGTTGTGTACACTTACCATAAATATAGATGTTTGAGTGTATTCACTGTTGCAGTCATCACATTTGGGTTATCTGCTTGCATGTAGCCCTCAGTTGGCCTGATTATCAAAGTCTTGGGTCCTGTATCGGTTGCTGTCTCATCTTCCAAGATAACCCATGATCTGATTTTAAACTGTCTCTAAACTCAAATTATACCCTTAGCGTTTCAAAATTCCATAGCAGGGCCCAGACAGCATATTCAATTTTAAAGCCTTTCACCTGGTCCTCGTAAGCACATCCGGGTCACAGAGGAGGAAGAAGGATGATGGGAAAGTGAAGTAAAAAGAAAAGGAAAAAGAGGAAGTAATGTAAAGAATCCAAAAAATGTAATTAAACATGCCACACATTCCTCGGTATCGCGAAAGCAAACTGAAAAGATACTCTACCCTATAAGTTACTCTTCAATTATACAGCTCTGAATATTGACTTAATAAATAAGAATGTGACGAAGCCCATTTCTCCTGAAATGAAAAGCTCTCTGTGGTCAAACATGTTAACCTTCTATTCCCTTGAAATCTAGGTCCTGTAAAAGCTTTAAACAAGATTGGAAATATAACATGAAGTTACTGCAGCCCAAAACAAATAAATAAACATTCAAAAGTTTGACTATCCTGGATAATATCTTAGAAACAATGTTGGAAGCTCAGATGAGCATTTCTGAACAGTACCAACTCTGAACGACTAACAAGTAATCCAAAGTCCCTGCATGCACTCAGTGAGATTCTCAAGAAGATGCCTTCTTCACATTTAAGAAAATGGCGTTGTATTTATCACAGGTCTTTTACAACATATACAATATAAATATGATATACGCAAGAGAAACAAAATGAGCATATTTATTGCTCGCTTACATGGTGATCCAGCCGATGTTTAGATCCAAAAAGTGATGAAGGCACTAGAGGACTGCGATGAATCAGTTGTTCTCACAAGCAATACCAAAGTCTAATATTGTAACTGATAAAGCGCAGGCGTATTCCTGTACCCGAAGAGGCGTGGCTTGGAGGTGACTGACAACTGAACCTAATCTTGCATGCGCAGTACAGGGAATACAATGTCGTTAGCAAATAACCAATGAAAAGAGATTTACATGTAGTCGCACAAGCAAGCAACACTCTCCACCTCTTTTATAAATCGAAAAAAGATACTTATCTTGAATATTTTTTGTTTTAACATACAAAGTCACTCATTTTAAACTACTTCAAAGCAACTAGTTGGTATCCCAAGCTCTGCTGTGTGCTACTATTTGTCTATGCAGCTATATATATATTGGCCGTCACCATATTTTACCAGGGGTCCAAGTATTTCAAAGGATTGTTCCTACATCTCTGGTAAAGGGCATGTTTACAACTACAGACTCGTACTTTGTTCTTTACAAAACAATGTAGTAGCTTCACGTATGAAATGCCATTCCAATCTCAGTTCATCAGACAAGTTGGACATTTCCATAAAATGCAATTAATAGAAAGCCTGACATCCTTAATTTATTTTGGAATGAAGGATCATAACTGATCTAAGTTTGAAACTGCCACCATCAAATATCTATAACTGTCTTTCAATAGCGTAGGGTTATCATGCATACTTGCACACGCTTACACTCACATACATGCATGTATAAACAATTATATGTAAGAGAAGGGTTATACTAAACTGTGAATAAACCCTGCTTTTAATGCAATTGGCTCAGTTTTTCGCAAATGAATCCTAGAACTTTTTAATCAAGGGCTAAGTAATTGTATCCCAACACAACTAGAAGCAGGGGGTGGCTCACGATATATCACTCATTGAAGACATGGTATCACTTAAGCATAAAAGATTAATAAAACAACAAGGAAGTATCTATGAATCAACAGTCTTACCCAGTAAGACCCCTCTTACCTATGGATGGAGAAGAGGAAATCTAACATAGCGGCTATAGTGACCCCTCTAATACCTAAGGCTAAAACAGAATAGCTCAAGCCTATGCGTATGACAGCAACAATGCTTTATCTACAGATGCCTTTCTGAAACTCACTCACTTGTCAGTGTATACTTGATTATGACTAATTACCGTCATCAGTCAGAATACTATTTATATAAAAATAGAAGGCTGGAGAAAGATAGGTTATTCAAGGTTGTTCTATGTTCTGTTTACAATTATAAGTGTATGTAATATGTTGATATAGATGTAATAACTAATTGGTTGTTAATACTTAAAATTTCTGACTCTAGTAATGGATGATCTCAATTGTTAAGAAAATGAAGGAAAACGCTGGATAATAGACACTTAAATATGCATAACAGGAATGTTGAACATCTGTATGCCCTAAAGATCTCTTAAACATAATTAGTGGATAACATAGAAGTTATATAAAATTATGTATATTCCTTATGGATAATAGAATGAGCCAAGGTCTAAATTCACACTTGAAATTAACCAATCTTTGTACTAAGGAAGTCATTATGATTATTAAATAACACATGGTTATGAAGAAAATATTTGCAAGCCAAGATATGTCATGTGCAGAAGTCTGAAGGATCTAAGAATGAAATTAGGGTTTTGTAATATAGTTTGTTTTGTAAATAGGTTCTCATTACCTCTCTCAGACAAAAGGAGCTTAGTGGTTAGGCACGGGAGGGCTCTGCGGGGGGTTGGTTGTCACTCAAGGACTTTCATATTAATATCCTTTTCAGCTTTATACCCACATTATATACCAGTACATACTTATCACATACACACTAAATTTATAATGCAGTTGAATTTCTACATCAGCTTCCAAAACCGAACAACAGTAAATGACAGAAATGGATAATGATATCTCTGGAATCATGGAATGTTAACTGTCTCCAGGATATTAAGAAAAGAAAATTAATCTTACATCTATTATTTAAGTCTAAGGCTAAGGTAATGCTTTTTCAGGAAACACATATGTCTAAATCCCAATGGATAAAAGAAACAAAGCAGAATTGGATAAAAGCAAATATAGCTGCTAGTAATGACACTGCTTCTAAGGGTGTAGCAATAATAGTTAAAAAGGAAATATAACAACAAGTGATTTTGACCCAAATGGAAGGTGGTATTTAGACTGTTCCCTCCCTTCTTTTAATAGAAATATTTTAATACTCAACGTATACGCCCCGTGCTTTCATCAAACTGAGTTCCTCTATGATATATATTCAATTCTAGAAAAATTTCCAAACAATTTATATATAATTGGTGGGGACTGGAATATGACTCAGTCCTGAGCTAGATAGATCTAATAAAAATAATAAGCAGCCTATTACCCTAACAAACCTTATAAATGACTTAATGGATGATTTTAGTTTATTAGACCCCTTTGAACTCTTCAGAAATGATCCTAGTACTAGCAAATGTACCTTATTTTCAAATCCACATAAATCATGGTCCAGAATAGACTTCTTCTTAATGTCAACACACCTTACAAAGTTAGATATAAAATTTTATATAGCTCCCAGAACCATATCTGATCATACAAAGATCAAGTTAATAATAAGCGAGACCAAACCAAACACTGTTAAGCAATGTAGCCCATCCTGGTCCTTAAATTATAACTTATTAAAAAACAAAGAGATCTGTCAGGCAATAAGAGAAATACTTATACAAGCTAACAATAATTTAGAAACAACAAATATTCCCTTGGACCTAC
Source organism: Protopterus annectens (assembly GCF_019279795.1). Classification (NCBI taxonomy): domain Eukaryota; kingdom Metazoa; phylum Chordata; order Ceratodontiformes; family Protopteridae; genus Protopterus; species Protopterus annectens. The sequence continues at coordinate 209,634,183 of NC_056733.1, forward strand.
AATGGGCAGCAACTAAGGCCACACTTAGAGGTACTTTAATTCAAAAGGCATCAATACTCAAAAAACAAGATAAATTCCAAATTGAAAGTTTAGAACATAATCTAAAAACACTTTAATTACAAATGCAACTCACTCCAGACCCGGCACTAGAGAAACAGATCATCTCCATTCGAAAACAAATACAAGAAGTCCATATGAACCAACTATCCCTTATTGAAATTAAACTTCTACACAAATACTCAGAATGGGCCCAAACCCCATCAAAAATTTTAGCTAGAATATTCAACATAGCCCCACCCTCTTCAACAATAAAACAAATTATGTATAAAGGGAAATCTTATAATTTAGATGAAGAAATTATAAAGGTGTTTGAAGGAATATATCAGGAGATTTATGGTCCTCATCCCATGGAAGACGAAGCAGAAATTAAAAACTATTTAGATGACCTCAATTTCCCACATATAACAGACAAGTAAAAAGAATTCCTTAAATCATCAAGAACGGCTAAAGAAGTTTCCTTAGCCATCAATAAATTGAAATCAGGCAAATCCCCAGGTCCGGATGGATATATCGCAGAATTTTATAAATCATTTACGGAACAACTAATACCAATCTTACTCAAGGTCTACAACCATATAATTGACTCTGCAATCTCAGACCTATACATAAACAATTCGAAAACGATCCTTATACCAAAAACAAACACCTGGTAATAATCCAAACGACTACCGCCCTATAACTCTAATTAATCTAGATATAAAAATATTAGCAACAATATTGGCTCACAGACTGAATAAAGTAATACCCTCCATTATATCTGCAGAACAACTAGGATTTATGGAAGGTAGACAAGTTTGGGACAATACACTATCAATAGAAGCTATAATAAATATGACAACTAAAGACTTCTCACCGAAGTATGCTCTCTCGGTAGACTCCCAAAAAGCTTTTGACAGAGTCAATCTAAAGTTCTTGTTTAAAGTATTAGAACGTTTTGCTTTACCCGAGGAATTTATTAGAAGGGTCAAAGTACTTTACAACAAGGCTACAACCACTCTACATATAAATAAAAATAATTCACGCCCTATACATATAATAAATGGGACCAGGCAAGGTTGTCCTCCATCTCCATATCTCTTCAACCTCTACTTAGAAGCCCTCCTCTTAAAGTCAACTCAAAAAACATTTAATCACTCTGTTTATGTCTCAAAGATACTAACCAAATATACAGCCTATGCTGATGATCTAAACATCTATTTCCAATACCCCTCTACTGATCTGAAAAAAATCTTAAATTCTATCGATAAATTCTCAGCAATATCTAATTATGCTATGAACAAAAGTAAATCAAAAATGTTTCCGTTAAATCCTCTAAGCCACAAGGAAGTTTTCTTTCCAGAGTCTAATGTTAAAATAGAATACTCACTTAAATATCTTGGTATCACATTTATGCACCCACAAAAGGAAACTATAAAAGAAAATTTGTGCGTGGTCTGGACAAAAATCACAAAGGATCTGTCTAGATGGGAGAAACTAAACCTCTCTCTCCTTTCCAAGGCATCAATCATAAAAATAAACATACTTCCAAAAATTCTCTTTCAATTTCAAGCCATTAGTCAAGCCGTGACTAATAAATTCTTTGCCAAAATGGAAGTAACATTAAGTAAATTTATGTGGCATCCGAAGAATGTGAGAATAAACTATAAAAAACTCGCATTGCCTAAAGAGAAGGGGGGCCTGAATCTTCCTGAGTTCCAGATATACTATCATATTATTAATGCTAACCAGATTGCTCGTCTAATACAGTACGACCCACATGATACCTTATGGTCCCCTATGTGGATAAAAATCTACTACCAATATCTGACCTCTCTGAGTGTTAATCCAAAAGCTACTCCCTTTCTTAGTAGGAAAAACATAAGAAACCTTAATTTGCATCCAACAATAATGAACAAAATTACAAGTTTTCAATCTCTTTTTTCTATTCTAGACAAAGAATTTCCTAATTTTGGTGCAACCAATACATAAGAACCCTGAAATCAAGTTAAATAACAATATATTAAATCTAGAAAAGTACCCAATTATTAAAAATTGCACAATATGGGACTTTTATCAAATAAAAGATAAATCTCTAGATTATACCATTGAACACCTGGAGGCAAACAAAAAATATCGGCTGATAAACAAATACGGTACCTAGTTAGCTTAAAAACCTCAGGAGTTACAGTAAATCAACAAGAATTTCAGATTTATCAACAAGTTATCTCTTGTTTATTACAAAAATCTAAAATGCTCTTAAACACTTACAATTTAATTAGGAGATATAAGTACCAAAATAAACTGTTATACTCAAATTACTGGAAGTCCAAAAACGGAAACATAACAAATGAACAAAAAATAGCTGCAATAGATATAACTACAAAACTCACACCCTATAAAAAACTAATTTACACACAAATCATGATTAACAATAATGCCTATCATACACCATCCTTTCTAAATAAAATTAATCCCAACTTTTCACCTCTCTGCCCCTTCTGTCCCAATTCAATTGCTGACACTCTGCACATCTTCTGGTCTTGCAAAACTGTCCATAAACTTTGGAGCTCTCCGAGAGTGAAATTGGAGAAATCAGGCTATATGAAATCTACCCTCTCATGGGAAATGGCAATTATAAACATATTTCCTAGCTCCTATACACTTGAAGCCGAACAACTCATAGTAACAATAAGTGCATTGATTAAATCCTATATCGCTTTTAACTGGCTTAGCAGAGATAAAATCTCATGGACTGAATTTAGAAATGTGGCTATTAAGTATGTATTGGCCAACAAGTTAAAAACTGTAAGTAAAAAGAAATTGTCCTATTTTAAGAAATATTGGGGAATTCTTACTGATATTATATCCTAAGTCTAGGATCTACAAATGTATTATATTTCACTGAGTGACGACCGGTGTAAATAGTGTACATAGTTTAATGATTAAGCAATTCAGTAATTAAACATTCTGTCTTATTCCTGTGTCATGCATCAAGACTATTATAATCCCACTGTTATTACCATATGAAAATTGGAAGAATGTGGTTTGAACTGCAGTGTTATGGTAGTAATTTGAGACTACAATACTAATTTCTGTATAATCTAGATGTTAGGTAACTTAGCTACTACTCTGTATATTTTATGTATTAACCTTGGTGTATAATAAGTAGAAATTTCGGATGTATTCTACTGAAAATTGAAATAAAAATTCAATTTGAAAAAAAAAAAAAAGGAAGTCTTGAGTGAAACATTCCCTTGAGAAAAGGTTTGCAAAACCTATGAGAGGCTAATGAATAGTCTTGAAAACACACATGGAAAGAGGAGATGGCAGCTAACTGAACCTTGAGGTTAAAGTAGCTAGAACCTGCCGCAAAAATGGAAGTTACGCAGAGAATGACAGCTACTGGTGCTGCCATGGTGGTCTATGTTCTGAGATTCAGTCATACTATAAACCTTTTCTATTTACTGCAGTACACCTTCCAGGGGGAAGATTTCTGAGAAGCTGTAAAACATTTGAGGACAGTGAAATGTCCTGGGTTATCATTAAAATAGAAAAAAAAGCAAGCAGTTAATCTCAGATTGGAAAGTCAGGATGAGGATCTTTGGAGAGGTGAGATGTCAGATCCAGAATCAAATCTAGGAACCAAGGGGATTCCTTCAGGAAGAGTTTTAGTAGGGGAAATCGAATCTGTATGGGCCAATAAGGGGGAATAAGGATTATGTGGCTCTGCACCAAATTACTTTTTGTATGAACTTGGCCATGAAGTGAAGGGGATAAGCATAAAATAACCCTGCAGGCCAAGGACTGGTCAGAGTACCCCTGGGGTTCACTCCCGCATATGGAACAATGGCAAAATATCTGCTGTGGTTGGTGTTCTGTGGGGTTGTAAAAGTTTAGCATAATTCTCCTCAGCAGTCAAAAATCTCCTTTCCTACCATCAAATTTGGGGACCACTCATGAGGAAGGACAAGAGTTCTGCTCAACCTGTCCGCAAGCTCATTAAGCCTCCTAGGGATGTGTGCTATTGTCAGAAACCAGTGAGAGGCCATCACCCAATGCCACACTTTTATGGTTTTGCAGCAGAGCAGGCAGGATCTGCAGCCACTTGCTATACATACTCCAGACCACTGTCAAGTTGTCTGTCAATGTTTATCACATTTAGAGGAAATCAGTTCTGAAATTCCTCCAACACAAGGACTGCTCTCATTTCTAGGATGATGAAGTGAAGACAAGCTTCTGATCTGGACCATGTACCTTGGTCCATTCTCCCTTCGTAGTGTCCCATCAACCCTAAGGAGGATGCCTCCATAGTTACAACTGCTACTGGTAGAGCCACTTAGAAAGAAGTTCCTGCCGTTATGAAGGGAGAGTACAGCCACACATCAGATGGGATCAACATGACTGTGTTAGACAAAAGGTCATATTTCTGACACCATGGAGACTGAAGCAACTATTGTAAAATCCTCGTGATAGGAGGCAAACTGAACAATAAATATCAATGCTGTTACTAAGACCAATGCCCTCAACACCAATCATGCTGTAGGGTGGTCTGAATTTAGGAGGACTGACAGCTTGTCTCAGAAGAGCGAGCCTCTCTAATGGAAGACTTGCAGAACTGTGTCCAAGAGGCACCCCTGAAAAACTAAAAGCAGAGTGGATATCATGTTGGATTTTGCTATTCACAGCAATTCCTATGGATGCACATCGCTATAGAAGACAATTTTTCACTTGGAGGAGGAACTCCTTGGATATGGTGGCCAGGAGCCAGTCATCTAGATATTGTAAAATTTTGAATACCTGAATTTGTAGAGGAGCTGCTACTACTGTCATGCATTTGGTGAACACCCAGGGGGCTATGCTGAGACCAAACGGCAAGGCTCTGAACTGGTAATCGCTGGTTCCCAAATGAGTGTAAGAATCTCTTGGACTCTTCCTGAATCTTTTTAAGGTAAGCTTCCAGGAGATATACTGAACACATCTATTTACTTTTCTGTAAACACAGACAGAATGCACTATGACCATTCAAAAATGAGCCTTTTTGATGTAAAGTAGTTTAGGAGACGGAGGTTCAGAATGGTCCAAAGGCCCTTTGTTTTCTTTGGAATCAAAAAGAAGCTAGAGTAAAACCCTGACCCATGCTCGTCTGGTGGGACCTCCTGGATGACTTTTCAGTAACACAGAAAGGATCTCTGACACAGCGACCTTTGCTTGACTGGGTGCGACATCTGGCAACAGGAAGGAAGAGGGAGGAGCGATTCCAAAAATGGAATGTAATAACCTATAGATATTATCCTTATTACCCATCTGTCTCGGGTGATGGCGAACCACAAGTGAGGGTAAAAGGATACACATCTCCTGACTACCTCCCAAGTGGGACAGTTGGGGCAACCCTTCAGGGAGTCTGTGGTCACCTGTCAAAGAAGGGACCCCTAAAACCCTAGTTCTGTGGACTTTAGCCTCTGTAGCTGCGTCCATTGAATTGACAACCTCTGCCACAGCCATGCCTATCAGCTCAGCTGCACTGATGGTGGGACTTGTGAAACCAGAGTGATTGGGCACTCTTTTTGTTCCTATTAAATGTGTTCTGAGATGGCACAGATTTCACTCCCACTGCAGACAGCGGGTCTATATCAGAAGGTCAAACTTTCAAAAGTTCGAGTCTCATATGGTCGACACTATATGAGCGAACTTTTGAAAGCTTGCAAGCTTTAATGGACATCACCATAGGGAATATTTCCCTTTACTTCACTGTAGCGCGATCTCAGAGTTGGTATTATTTAAGTAGTGGGGGTGTGGGGTGTGCAAGGGGGCTTGCCCCCTTGCTCAAAGTGTTCAGGTAGGTTTTTTTTGTTTTTATTTTTATTATATGTTCACTGTTTTAAAACTTCACTTATATGGTGCAGATCACGAGCATCAAAGTTTTAAAACTTTGAGCATATAATACAGACCACAGACAGCATCTTGCTTAGACTTATGCATATGTTCCCTAACTATCACAAGCAAGCATGGCATCTCATAGCAATGCCTGTTCCAGCTACCTCAGTGATCAGCCTGCTGCACTGTGAAGAAGGTGCATGGACAGGTTAGTAATACTGATAATGGTCAACAGAGTAGCTCGGAGCTGTTCCTGTGACTCCGGTGTTATGGGACTCTTCAGAAACGACAGCCTGTTGTGCTTGGTCCCTCTGGAACCTAGTCAGGGCATAGTTCATGGCCCTGACAGTAAATGTGTCAGACGCATATGCCCGTTCCACAGTCTATCCACAGCCTGAAATTTCTTGTTGGGAGAATAAACAGAAGAGTCCTCTGACCGTTCTTTTTTGGTGGCTGCTGTAATAATGATGAAATCCATAGAAGGGCTTTTGGACCAAAAGGGTTCATCCTGGGGGGGGGGGGGGGTCCAAGTATTTTATTGTGCTTCCTGGGAACTGCCTCCAGATGCATTTGGTTCCGGTCAAACTATTTGTCAGCTCAACCACTGTCTGCTGGTGAGAGAACGCAGGAAGTAGAAAGGGTCATCCCATATGCCTCAGACTGCTTCATCCCGAAGAGAAGGTTCGGTCTACCAGGATTCCCCTCTGAATCGGGAGTTCCTGTACTTCTATAAAAGGACACATTGTCGGTAGGGGAATGTGAGAAATCCTATCACCCAAATTAGTGTCTAACATGACAGATTCTTCTAGTGAATGTACGTGCTTCCTCTTGCATGCCCTCTTTAGGTAGCTCAGAGGGTGATTAACTTGAGTCCTCACAGGGCAGTTGCTGCAGTAAGGCAGTAGGATTTGTGGCCAACAGGAGGGGTCTTTCTGGATGACACCTGCTACCAAGCCTAACCCAAGGAGACATGCTCATGGGTAGGACCTGCAAAATGATTCTCTGCAGCACTCTGAAAGCCATTTCTACTTCAGAAGAATCTGAGGAAATTGTTCCTGTAGCTAGGTCCAAACTTTTAATAGATTGGTCCAATGGCCTGGGTTAATTCTCCAGATCCAACCAAGCGGACAGTTCAAAGAAGGGGAGCAGCACTGACATTTCAAAGATGGAAGCCCTCAACGATACCAACAGAGTCATCCATTCAACCCCTTGGCTTTGAGACGCCGTCATCAGATCAGAAGGACTGAAAGGTCAAATCCAACTCTCCAAGAGTCGTTCCCATTATATTTATCTCAACTCCAGAGCCACAGGACCTGGTTAACCATATGTATCCGAGAAAGCCAGATCTGTGGGGGAGACAGGTAAGGATGCCTGGATAAGAGTGAAATACATGGATACAGTCAACTTTGGAGCTGATGTAGTCATAGTGACCCCACGTCGATTAAGTTTGAAGGAACTTTTGCAGCAATGATCTAAATCCACCTGTTGGACCTTTGACAGGACTTAAAGGATTTAGTAGCCAAAGCAGATGCAGGTCTAGAAAAGTTTCTCTATTCTCTTAGGAGAGTCTTGAACAGTAATTGGCAAAGATTCAGGATCCAAAAGTGGACTATACAAAGGACTTTGGGCCAGAGTGTCTAAGACTCTCGGCACTTTCAGCATCAAAACTTGAGCCAAACCTTCTGCCTGGCGTTTCACTGGCTCTAGATCCATCTGCTTTGATGGTTTCTCTGTCGAGGTTTTGTTTTGGAAGATTCCAGATCTGGTGGGAGAAAGTCATTAAAATTAGCTCATTTCTTCTATCACTATCGGACAGCACTATAGGTCCGAAGGCATCACAGATATCACAATTTGAATTAAGGCGTGCCACACCCAAGTAGAAAACACATAAATCACAGGGGTTGCTGATTAGGCAGGCATAGGGGCACAGTGTATATAAGAAATCTTGCAATGTTGTTGTTGTCTCTTTTGGCTTTTCCCAGTTAGGGGGCGCCACAGCGGAACTCTGGTCCGCTAATTATTGGTAGTTGATTTTTATGTGCCGAGTTACCAGCCCTGACGCACAACCTTCAATGAAGGTACGCCCATTCACGCATGTCTCCACGCAGAAGGCACTCTAGCTGAGAGTCAAACCGGGCAGCGTCTTACTGTGAGGTGACAATGCTACCGCAGCACCACCACTGCGGGAAGAAATCTTGCAATGTTGTGTTTTAATATTAATGTTGATTTCAACCAACAGTATGTTTTTTATAGGTATATAAGGAAATGATCTCATAAACATGTTGTCTGATAAAGTTTAATACCTTATTAAACAAAAGGGCTAACCAGTTTTATTCTTGGATTTAATAAAGTGTTTTCACTTTAACTTGATAGCTTGTTTTTACAATACAACAGGACTGTGTTTAGTCCATTGCCTTTTGTGTTTTTCTTTCATTGGTTTTGTTTCTTGTCTTTTTGATAAATCACAGGGGTCTTTGGTGGTAAATTTTATGTCCACATTGGGCACATTTTTTGAAGCGAATCTTCTGCTCCATTCTAAGAGGTAAAAGTGAAGAATACACACATACATAGACGCACAACATAACAAACGGTACATTTCTTTAAGCTTTAAAGCTATTTAAATATCTAAAAACACTAACAATACGTTATCACTAAATACTTCTAAGAATCTGTTACTAATAAATTAAAGACTATGAGGCTAAGGTAGATAACGTCAAAACAAAATGGCGCGAGGCCAGTTAACTAAAGGGCAAGAAACAAGGGGCAAGAAATATTAGAAGATGGCAGAAAACTCAAGAAACCAGAAAAACTTTCCAGAAGAAAACTACTCTACTTTAAACAAAAAACACCCCTAACAAATTCTCACAAAACTGTTCAGAAAGAGGCAGGACACTTGACTGGCAAGATCTGTGATGCTTCTCTAAGAGGTGGCAAATTAGTCTGAAGTTGGTCAGGAAGGAGCAAGACATTATGGGAGAGAAAATTGTGGAAGGGCTCAAGGCTGGAGCAGTTAATTGGCTAGATTGGATCTGAGCAGGGGCTCAAGGACCCATAAGTCGGATCAAACAGACTGAATGAACAAGATCTTTTTCATTCACTGCAACACACACTGCATGTACAAAACTTATGGGAAGCTGTTAGGATGTGGACTATATCAGTAGGAAGGAAAGTATCCTGACCCATCACTGGAATTGCAGAAACCATGCAGTTAGTTTCAGGTTGGATATGTCCAGGTGAGATTCCCTGAATGGAGAACGGTAGTGGACTGAGAAGCCCAAGGGGTTCCTTCGGGTAAGGTATGAAGAGGGGAAACTATGTCTGTGCTAAAACGCAGCAATGAGGATGACTGTAGTAGTGCACATTCTTTTTGAATCTGTTTATCTTGCATACACAGAAAAAAGGGGCAAATCTCAAAGCAAAAAAGCAGAAATGTGAACCTTGAGGAATAAGCTAATACCTGCTCCAAAGGATGATATAAATTCAGGACCAAAGATAATAAAGAAAAAGCATTTGGCTAACACCAACAGAAGAATGTCATTCAGTTGGATTTAAAAAAATGTAACAGTAGGCCTTACAGATTCGCTTAACTTGTAGTCACTGAAGAGGAGCAGACAATTAATGTGTTACATCCATTAGGCACAAAACTCTACTACTACTACTTCTTTCGGCTGCTCCTGTTAGGGGTCGCCACAGCACATCAACCGTTTCCATTTCTTCCTGTCCTCTGCATCTTGCTCTGTCACACCAACAACCTGCATGTCCTCTCTCACCACATCTATAAACCTCATCTTAGGCCTCCCTCTTTTCCTCTTACCTGGCAGCTTCATCCTTAGCATCTTTTTCCCAATATACCCTCATCCCTCCTCAGCACATGTCCAAACCAAGGTAATCTTGCCTCTCTGGCTTTGTCTCCAAACCTTCCAACCTGGGCTGACCCTCTAATATACTTATTCCTAATCCTGTCCATCCTCGTCACACCCAGTGCAAATCTTAACATCTTCAACTCTGCCACGTCAAGCTCAGACTCCTGCCTTTTGGTCAATGCCACTGTCTCCAACCCATACAACATAGCTGGTCTCACTACCCTCTTGTAGACTTTCCCTTTCACTCTTACTGGTACTCGTCCGTCACAAATCACTCCTGACACTCTTCTCCACCCACTCCATCCTGCCTGTACTCTCTTCTTCACCTCTCTTCCACACTCACCATTACTCTGAACTGTTGATCCCAAGTACTCATCCACCTTTGCCACCTCTACTCCCTGCATCCTCACCATTCCTCTATCCTCTCTCTCATTCACACACACATATTCTGTCTTAGTCCTGCTGACCTTCATTCCTCTTCACTTTAAAGCATATCTCCACCTCTCCAGGGTCTCCTCCACCTGTTCCCTACTCTCACTACAGATCACAATGTCATCAACAAATATCATAGTCCACGGGGACTCCTGTCTGATCTAGTCTGTCAACCTGTCCATCACCATTGCAAATAAGAAAGGGCTCAGAGCTGATCCAAAACTCCAACACACAGATCAAAAAAACAAAGGACTCTTCCAGCAAACAAATATGATGAAATGCAAGTAAGCACAGATTTGCTTATAAAAAGTATTCTGAAAACCTAAGAACTCCATCTGGTAATACAGTAACAAAGAAAGCCCTGCCCTTATAAAAACTTCAGTAAGCAGAAAATTTAATAATGACCAACAGCAAATAAAATAAATAAACACACAGGTCCATAGGTAGGTACTAGGCTATCTGCCTGAAGGCATTTATAAGCCTAGCCAGAATGTGTTGGCTTTCGCCGCCCCCTTAGATTAGTTCCCTGTGCCTCTGTCCAGCACAGCCACTGAAGTGATCCCCGGGGTAAACTTTCTGTTTCGTCAAAGTTTCTCTTGAAGAGGTTTAGCGAGGAGCTCTGCCTAATGTAGATTGGAATCTTGTTCCAAAGTATGGGAAGTCTCTGGGACAGGAATCTATCCCTCCAGCACATCCTATTTATTGTTGTGGTGAGGTTTATATCCCTAGAGCGTGTGGCTCGAGGGGATAAGGTTTTCTTTAGGCGGAGCATGTCCATCAATTCTGGGTTCAAAATGCTAGATACCTGTTACAGACAACAACTTACACACATTAACATTGTAAAATGGTTTATTTTAACTTCTCCCTAAAGCAGAACAGCAAAATACTCCCCAAGACAAACAATATGCAAGTATAAACTCGCCTCCAGAATAATGTTCTGAACATGTAGTATAAATAGACTTGAACATACTTATAATGAAAAGTGGCACCAGTGAGAACACTATCAAGCAGAACCCAAATTAGATCTCTATCTGGTGAAATGGAATCGGAACCACACCTTTTAAAAGCAGTACTTGAAAACAAGCACTCAAAACAGCTCAAGTGAAAATGCAACCTTTCCTCTGGCTGCATTAATCTATAAAACGTATAAAAACAAAAAAGACTTCTGGTTAGAATGTTAACTGTCTTCCAAATGGAACAAATACTGAAGACTTCCTTAAAGATACAAAATATCTTTTGAAAATCCAGCAACGAAAGCCCTGCACTGAACAAAAGCAATTTTAAAACAAATACAAAATCTGATTGTTGTTGTTGTGTCTTTCGGCTTTAGGGGTCACCACAGCGGAATTCCGGTCCGCTAATAATTGGTAGTTGATTTTTACGTGCCGAGGGTACCAGCCCTGACACAACCTTCAATGAAGGTACGCCCATTCACGCACGTCTCCACGTTGTGAAACAATTAAAACCAATGTCACTAAACAGAGAAGTCTGAAAACTACATTCTCTTTATAATCCTTTAAAATTCGAAAGTCAAAACAATGAAAAGTACAGTTTTGTACCTACCATAAATGTAGATGTTCGAGTGTATACCCTGCTGCAGTCATCACACTTGGGTTATCCTGTCGTCAGGCGGTCCCGCAGTTGGCCCGAATTCCAAAGTCTTGGTCCGGCGTCAGTTGCTGTCGCTTCTTCCCTGACTTCAGTGCACCAGGGGTGTATAAGAGGCATCCAACTCCATTTTCTTCAGTTTTTCTTGCCCCAGATGTCAGGTGCCCCCCCAAAAGGTGATCAGTAGATAGTACCAATAATAAAAGTTTAGCACAAGCAAAACATCCCTCCAGCTATAAGCAAATATACCACAAAGGTTGTATCATTTTAAGGTATTGAAAGGTTTCAGTTAGGTCAGAGGGAATGGAGGGAGGGCAAAGTACAGTTTTGTACCTACCATAAATGTAGATGTTCGAGTGTTCACCCTGCTGCAGTCATCACACTTGGGTTATCCTGTCGTCAGGCGGTCCCGCAGTCAGCCGGATTTCCAAAGTCTTGGTCCGACGTCGGTTGCTGTCGCCTCATCCCTGACGTCAGCGTGCCAGGGGTACATATATTGCAACAGATGCCATTTTCTTCAGTTTTTCTTGCCCCAGATGTCAGGTGCCCCCAAAAAGGTGATCCAAATTACTACCAAAAGGTGTGAACACTGTACAAACACAAAATCCCTTCAGCTATAAGCAAATACATCAGTAAGGCATAGCAAAGATTTAGCCAGTAGATCAGAGGGGTTGGAGGGAGGGTAACCTGGACTGCAGCAGGGTGAACACTCGAACATCTACATTTATGGTAGGTACAAAACTGTACTATGTTCATCGTGTTACCCTGCTGCAGTCATCACACTTGGGTTGAGTCCCAAAGCTAAGGTAGGGTGGAGGCATCATAGAGGGTCAGTGGAGGCAATGAGGCCCTGCAGAACTGCAGTGGCGAAGCCTGCCCTGGACTTAGAATAAAGATGTAAGTGATCGTGTTTGGTGAAGGTGTGTACAGAACTCCAAGTTGCAGCTTCTAAAATTTCCTTGGTAGGAAGCCCCCTGAGAAAGGCTGTAGAGGTAACTGTTGCCCTGGTAGAGTGGGATCTAATGGTAGGAGGAACTGGTTTCCCATGATGGGTATAGCAGAATCGTATGCAATGGCCTATCCATTTAGAAATGGTTTGCTTGGATATGGCCCTCCCTTGAGAAGCTGTAGCATAGGAAACAAAGAGCTGGTCAGTTTTTCTGAAAACCTTAGTTTTATCCAAGTAGTAACGAAGCTGCCTGTGAATGTCCAAGGAATGCAGGAGTCTCTCACCTTTGTTCTGTGGATTGGGGAACAAAGTGGGTAGGTGGATGGTTTGATTTAAAGCTACACTGGAAACCACCTTAGGCATGAAGGAAGGATTAGTTCAAAGAGAAACTCTGTCTTGATGAAAAATGAGGAAAGGTTCCACTGCCATAAATGCCTGTAATTCTGAGACTCTCCTAGCAGAAGTTATTGCCAGGCACAGGGCAGTCTTCCAAGACAGGAACTGAAGGTCTGCAGAAAAAGTTGGTTCAAAGGGAGGAAGCGTTGGTGTAGGAGCTCTTCTAGGTGGTCTAATGTTTTTTGCCCCTCTGAGGAAATGCCTTAAAAGAGGATTTGAAAATAAAGGTGGATTTGTGTCGCAGTGAGCTGAAATAGCTGAAGCATGGATTTTAATTGAGGAGAAGGAAAGTCCTTTATGCAACATCTCAGTTAAATACTGCAGAATGTGAGGCATATGAGGCTGAGTTGTGTCTTGGCCTTTAGCTTGGTTCCAAGCAGAAAACCTTTTCCATTTGTCCGAGTAAGCCTTCCTGGTGCTTGGCCTCCTGGCTTCTAGAATAACATCCAGTACTGCTTGTGAAAGAGGGGCTGGTTGGATGCTTAATTGATTTGCCATGCAGCCAGGTTTAAGGTTTTGATCTGGCTGTGTAGAATCTGCTCGTCTTGCTGCGTGAGCAAGTGAGGTATTTGAGGCAATATCCATGGTGGGCTGTGAGCCATATTCTTCAATAGCGGGTACCAGTGCTGGCGTGGCCAGTCTGGGGCTATGAGAATCATTTGAGGTTTCTCCTTTTTGACCTTCAAAAGAACCGTTGTGAGAAGAGGTAATGGAGGAAAGGCATATGCTGTCAGGTTTTTCCAACTGAAGGAGAGAGCGTCCACTTTCCAAGCTTGATGGTGGAATGTCCTTGTACAAAATTTTGTCAGCTGGTAGTTTTGAGGACTGGCAAACAGGTCTATATTTGGTAGGCCCCATCTTTGAGTTATCATTGTAAATATTTGTGGGTCTAGCTTCCACTCGTGGGGATCTTTGATGTTTCTGCTTAGGTCATCTGCCAATGTGTTTTTCTGTCCTGGTAGGAATTGAGCTTGTAACTGGACTTGGTAGGCCAGAGCTGTGTTCCATAAGATTATTGCTTGCCTGCAAAGACGGTAGGAATGTGTGCCCCCTTGTTTGTTTATGTACCACATTACTGTGGTGTTGTCCGTCTTTATTGCAAGTTGTCCTGGCTGTAGTACATCCTTGAAGGTTGTCAGAGCTTTCTGTACAGCTAGCATCTCTTTTTGGTTTATGTGCAGTTTTCTTTGTTCTGCAGTCCATAGGCCTTGAATACACTGCCCTGCCATGTGTGCCCCCCAGGCATAGTCTGAAGCATCTGTTGTGATAGTTTGCCTTGGTGGGGGCAAGGTGAAAGGCTGACCCTTGTTGAGGAGACATGCCTGTGCCCACCAAAAAAATTCCTGTTGAAGGCAGGGAATGAGAGAAATCACTGTGTCCAAGCTGTGGCTGTGTTGAGACCATACGCTTTTTAGGTACCACTGTAATTTCCTCATATGCAGTTTTGCAAATGGTATTATCAGAATGCAAGATGCCATGAAGCCCAAAGCCTGCAGAATTTTTCTTGCAGTTAATTGGGTCTTTTTTGTCATTGTCTTGAAATATTGAGTCAGTTGTAATTGCTTGTCTGGTGTAAGATAAGCCTTCTTGGCAGTTGTGTCCAAGCTGGCACCCAGGAATGTCATTTTTTGTGAGGGTACTAGTTTTGACTTCTTTTCATTTACTGTGTACCCCAGACAATTTAGTAGATTCTTCACAAAAGCCAGATGTAAGAGAACATATTTTCTTTCTGCTTGGGTGAGGCAGTCGTCCAGGTATGGATATATTTGAATTCCTCTTTGTCTGCAGTATGCAATTACTGGTGCCAGGGATTTTGCGAATACTCTGGGCGCAGTAGATAAGCCAAAGGACAGTGCAGAGAATTGATAATGGGTCGAACCTGCAATGAAACAGAGGTATCTTCTGCAACTTTGTCTGATAGGGACATGCAGGTATGCCTCCTTGAGGTCCAACGTTACCAGCCATGCTCCCTTGCCCAACATGGGAAGTAGCTGCTGTAGTGTTAGCATCTTGAATTTGGGGACTTGTAAGTAAGTGTTTAGAATTGAAAGATCCAGAATTGGTCTCCAAGCATTTTCTTTTCTGGGTACTAGGAAGAGTCTTGAGTAAAATCCTTGGTCTTGCTCTTGAGTTGGTACCCTTTGAATGGCTCTCATGGCCATGAGAGCTGCAATTTGTTTTTGAGCCTCGGCCCTTTGATTCTGTGGCAGGTTTGGCATTCCTCTTTTTATTGGCAAGGTGTGAAAGTGGAATCTGTATCCTCGTAAAATTATATCTAGGACCCATTTATCCTTTGTGACCATGTGCCAGTTTGTCTGCAAATAGTGCTAGTTTACCCCCCAGGGGGGCTGACAAAAAAAGCTTTGTTTGGCCAGCTGAGGTGCAAGTCATTGAGTCTGCCTTCTGGTGGGATGAGACCTGTCTTCTCCTCCCTTCTGGGTTGGAGTGCCCCATTGGCGAGGTTTATACTGAGCTTGTGGTTGTCCTCTGCCCCTTGGGCGCCTGTATTTACCCCTCTGAGGCCTGTCAGTGGTTGGAAAGGACCATTTTTTGTTGGCCAGTTTCTGCTGAAGCGAGGGGGTTGTACTTGTAGGAAATCTTTGACTGTCTGCATTGATTTTGCCTTATCTTCCATTTTCTTTAAAACGTCTTCTGCTTTAACACCAAAAAAGAACATCCTGCTGTATGCATCTAGTAGTTTTGCTTTAACATGATCAGGCAGACTTTGTTCCTTTAACCAGGCATGCCTACGTATAACTGATCCAGTGACAGCTGCTCTGCAGGAGGCCTCTAAAGAATCAAACCCACATTGTAAGGTATGTTTGCCCACCTGCTCAGTGGTGTGCAACAAATCCTGTACTTCTTTTAATTCAGATTGTTGAGGGAAGGTGGTTATCTTTTGTTTTAACCGAGAGATCAGAAATTGCTGATACTTTAGCTATGAGAGCACTAAACTGTCAATTTCATATGCTTAAGTGGCTGAGGTGTGAACCTTTTTTCCCCATCTGTCTAGTGCTCTTGAATCCCTTTCAGTAGGTACTGGATTTTTAGCCATGGAAGCCTTAGTCCCCTTGGGACCCTGGGAGATAGTCTCTGGGTCAGCTACTGGGCTTTTGTAAAGGAATTTGTGGGAATCAGGCACTCTGTAGTATCTGTCAGGCTTGGCCGGGGCAGGAGGCAGAGAGTCAGGGTTGAAACTGGATTCTAAATAGACATCATCCACAATGTCCAAAACAGGAGGGATGGCCAGAGGTCTGTGTTGGGGGAGTAAAAGAAACTCTGAGCCTTTTCTTGGAATCAGAGTAATCCTGACCTTCCCAGTGAAAATGTTCCCTCATAGTGTGTAAAGTTTCCCCAAAAGAGTAATCTTCTGGAGGGGAAGCTGAGGGAATAGAGTCCTCAGAATCAGAATCTTCATAAGGAGAGAAGGAATAGTCTTGGTCCTCAGAGGACTCCTAAGAAATAGACAGTTGTTCAGAGGAAGCAGAATCTTCCTCTTGTCTAGGCCTTTTGTCAGGAGGCTGAGAACCCCTGATAAGAGAAATCAAATCTTCAGCCATCTTGAGCATCTGCTTCTTAGGCATAGGGCCTTGAACAGGACACTGAAGTGAAGCCTTTTTCGATTTAGAAGGAGTCTTCGACTTGGAAAACGTTTTGACTATAAAAGAGTCGTAAGTCTGAAAACGCCTTCAGAAACCGATGGCGTTTCAGAAACACCAACGTCCTTGGAAGGTAAATCGTCGGAAGGGCATGAAGTAAAAGGCTGCGTCGGCCTAGTACATTCCGTCAAAATATCTGTAGTGGTCTCTGGCTCCAGAACTGCGGTAGTCAGAGGCTGCGTCGGAGCCTCACTGATAACCGGAGAACCAGAGACAGGATCAACCGAGGCCTTGGAATCGGGCTTAGGCCAGGGCTGTCGGTCCTTGTCCCTGCGCTTTTTGTGCATGCCGGTAGTCGGTAGCTCCGACGGCATGGTATAATTAAATTTTCTACCAAAAAAAGTGTAATGCGAAATCAAATCGTCTTTTAATAGTACGTTTATTAAATCTAGCACAAAAATGACAAGAAGTGACGTCATGATCAGGGCCTAGGCAAGGTATGCAATAAGAATGAAAATCCTTATGAGGTATTTGCTTCAGACAAGAAATACAATTGTTAACTTTTTCTGACATCGGTCTGAGGCAAGAAAAGTTTCCCCAATGGGGTACTTAGCTTTATAGAAGACTTCGGTCTGAAATTCGAAAATCTCAGGAGTCTGCCGACCGGCACTTGCGAACTGCTTCTGCTTCGGGCACCGCGCGGCAAGAAAGACTGAAGAAAATGGCGTCTGTTGCAATATATGTACCCCTGGCACACTGACGTCAGGGATGAGGCGACAGCAACCGACGTCGGACCACGACTTTGGAAATCCGGCCAACTGCGGGACCACCTGACGACAGGATAACCCAAGTGTGATGACTGCAGCAGGGTAACATGAACATCCTGGACTACAGCAGGGTATACACTCGAACATCTACATTTATGGTAGGTACAAAACTGTACTATGTTCATCGTGTCACCCTGCTGCAGTCATCACACTTAGGTTGAATCCCAAAGCTAAGGATGGGAGGTGGAGTAAATCAGGGTTAGAGGAGGCTAGAAGGCCCTGCAAAACTGCAGTGGCGAAGCCAGCTCTAGACTTAGAGTAAAGTTGTAAGTGATGGTGTTTGGTGAAGGTGTGTACTGAACTCCAAGTTGCAGCTTCCAGAATTATCCTTGGTTGGCACCCCCCTGAGGAAGGCTGTAGACGTAGCTGCTGCCCTGGTGGAGTGGGGCCTTATGCTAGCAGGAACTGGTTTTCCACGATGGGTGTAGCAAAAACGTATGCAATGTCCTATCCATTTGGAAATGGTCTGTTTGGAGATAGCCTTTCCTTGTGATGCTGTAGCATAGGATACAAAAAGCTGGTCAGATTTTCTGAACACCTTAGTTTTATCCAAGTAGTAACGTAGTTGCCTGTAAATGTCCAAGGAGTGCATGAGTCTTTCTCCTTTGTTCTGTGGATTTGGGAAGAAGGTGGGTAAATGGATGGTTTGATTTAGAGCCACACTGGATACCACCTTTGGCATAAAGGAGGGGTTAGTTCGTAGAGAAACTCTGTCTTGATGGAAAATGAAGAAAGGCTCTACTTCCATGAGTGCCTGTAGCTCTGAGACTCTTCTGGCTGAAGTAACTGCTAGCAGCAGGGTAGTCTTCCATGATATAAACTTTAAATCAGCTGAGAAAGCTGGCTCAAAAGGTGGCAGCGTAAGTTTTTCCAGAACAAAATTTAGGTCCCAAGTTGGTGTTGGTGCTGTCCTGGGAGGCCTAATGTTTTTGGCCCCTCTGAGGTACTGCCTTAGAAGTGGATGTGAAAATAAGGGAGGATCTGTGTTGTAGTGAGCTGAAATAGCTGAGGCATGGATTTTAATAGATGAAAAAGAAAGTCCTTTGTGTAACATCTCAGTTAAATATTGTAGAATCTGAGGTATGTCCGGCTCAAGGGTATTTTAGCCTTTAGCTTGGTTCCAGGTGCAAAATCTTTTCCATTTGTCTGAGTAGGCTTTCCTGGTGCTGGGCTTCTAGCCTCCAGAATGACATCCATAACAGCTTGTGAAAAAGGAGCTGGCTGGTTGCTTAGGTGATTTGCCATGCAGCCAAATTTAAGGTTTTGAGCTGGCTGTGTACAATCTGACTGTCTTGCTGTGTGAGCAGATGAGGAATTTGTGGTAAAATCCATGGTGGGCCGTGGGCCATGTTCCTTAGTAGTGGGTACCAGTGCTGGAGTGGCCAGTCTGGGGCAATGAGCATCATTCGGGGTCTCTCCATCCTGACTTTCAGCAGCACCTTTGTGAGAAGGGGCAATGGAAGAAAGGTATATACCGTTAGCATTTTCCAAATGAATGAGCGTGCATCCACTTTCCAAGCTTGATGGTGAAATGCCCTGGTGCAAAATTTTGATAGCGGATAGTTTTGGGGGTTGGCAAACAGGTCTATGTCTGGGCGCCCCCATTTTTGAGATATCATTGCAAATACTTGTGGATCCAGTTTCCACTTGTGGGGATCCATGATGTTCCTGCTTAGGTCGTATGCCAATGGGTTCTTTTTTCCTGGCAGGAATTGAGCTTGTAATTGATCTTGGTAAGCCAGTGCTGTGTTCCACAAGGTCATTGCTTGTCTGCATAGAGGGTAGGAGTGTGTACCCCCTTGCTTATGTACCACATTACTGTGGTGCTGTCTGTCCTTATAAGCTGTCCTGGATGTAAGAGATCCTTGAAGGCTGTCAGAGCATTCTGTACAGCTAGCATTTCTTTTTGATTGATGTGCAGATTTCTTTGATCTGCAGTCCACATGCCTTGAACACACTATCTTGCCATGCCAGGCATAGTCCGATGCATCTGCTGTCATAGATTGCCTGGCTGGGGGTAAGGTGAAAGGCTGACCCTTGTTGAGGTGACATGCCTGTGACCACCATAGAAACTCCTGTCGAAGGCAGGGAATGAGAGGTATCATTACTTGCAAGTAGGTGTTTAGAATCGAAAGGTCCAGAATGGGTCTCCAAGCATTGTCCTTTCTGGGGACTATAAAGAGCCTAGAGTAAAACCATTGGCCTTGCTCCTGTGTAGGTATCAGTTGAATGGCTCTCATGTCCATGAGAGCTGTAATTTGTTTTTGTGCCTCTGTCCATTGATTTTGTGGCAGGTTTGGCATTCCTTTTATCATTGGCAATGTGTGGAAATGGAATCTGTATCCTTGTGAGATAATGTCTAGGACCCATTTGTCCTTTGTGATGATGCGCCAGTTGTCTGCAAAAAGAGCTAATTTTCCTCCCAAGGGAGCTGCCAAGAGAGCTTTGCTTGGCAGTTTGAGGTTTAAGTCAACGTGTTTGTCTTCTGGTAGTTTGGGACCTGTCTTCTCCTCCCTTCTGTGTTGCAGAGACCCATTGGCGAGGTTTGTAAGGGATTTGTGCTTGACCTCTGCCCCTTGGGCATCTGTATTTACCCCTCTGTGGTCTGTCAGAAGCTGGAAAGGACCAATTTTTTGTTGGCCAATTTCTGCTGAAGCGTGGGGGTTGTACCTGTAAGAAATCTTTGACCGTCTGCATAGATTTTGCCTTATCCTCCATTTTCTTTAAAACTACTTCTGCTTTAACTCCAAATAAGACATCCAGCTGTAAGGGTGCATCTAGTAACTTTGCTTTAACATGATCAGGCAGAGTTTGTTCCTTTAACCAAGCATGCCTACGTATAACAGACCCAGTAACAGCTGCTCTACAGGAAGCTTCCTGCTCTACAGGAAGCTTCCAAGGAATCAAATCCACATTGTAAAGTATGTTTGCCCACCTGTTCAGCTGCATGCAACAGATCCTGCATTTCCTTGAATTCAGACTGTTGTGGGTGCGTGCTCATCTTTTGTTTTATTTGAGACATTAGGAATTGCTGGTATTTCAGCATGTGAAATTGACAATTTAGTGCTCTCATAGCTACAGTAGCTGAGGTGTAAACCTTCTTCCCCCACCTATCTAGTGCTCTGGAGTCCCTTTCAGAGGGTACAGGATTTTTAGCCATAGAAGCCTTAGCCCCTTTGGGACCCTGGGAGATTGTCTCTGGGTCAGCAACAGGGCTTTTGTAAAGGAATTTGTGCGAGTCAGGCACTCTATAATATCTGTCTGGTTTGGCTGGAGCAGGAGGCAGAGAATCTGTATTTAGACTAGATTCTAAGTAAACATCATCCACAATGTCTAAAACTGGAGGGATAGCAAATGGTCTCTGCTGGGGGAGTAAAAGAAACTCTCGGAGCCTTTTCTTTGAATCAGAGTAGTCCTGACCTTCACAGTAGAAATGTTCCATCATGGTATGTAAGGTTTCCTCAAAGGAATAGTCTTCAGGGGGAGAAGTTGAGGGGAATGGAATATTCAGCATCAGAATCTTCATAAGGGGGAAAAGGACTAATCCTGTTCCTCAGAGGAGCCTGAGGAAATAGACACTTGATCAGAGGAGGCATAATCCTCTTCTTGTCTAGGCCTTTTGTCTGGGAGGGAGGGGGTTGGGAACCCCTGATTAAAGAAATCAAATCTTCAGCCATTTTAAGCATCAGTTTCTTAGGCAGGGGGCCTCGAACTGTAGACTGACGTGCAGTCTTTTTTGGTTTTAGAGGAGTCTTACGCTTAGCATAAGATTTTATGGTGAGAGTAGTCTGTCGGAAGACACCTTCTATAACCGAAGGTGTTTCCACAGCACCGGCTTCTCCTTCTGCAATGTTGTCGGTAGGGCCTAAAGAAAATGGCTGCGTCGGCCTAGAAAACTCTGCTTGAGAATCCAAAGCGGTCTGGGGTTGCAATTCTGCGGTCGCCAGAGGCTGCGTAGGCGACTCACTGAAAACCGGAGAACCGGCGACCAGCCCAGCCGAGGCCTCGGATTCTGGCTTGGATCTAGGCTGCCTGTCTTTATCTTTGCATTTTTTATGCACGCCGGTAGTCGGTTGCTCCGACGGCATATTGTAATTAAATTTCCTACTGAAGTAGTGTCGTGCGAAATCAAAGCGTCGCTTTATAGTTAGCTTATTGAACCTAGCACAAAACCGACAACCAGTGACGTCGTGGTCTGGGCCTAGGCAAGGTATACAATAAGAATGAAAGTCCTTATGAGGTATTTGCTTCCCACAAGAAATGCAATTGTTAACTTTTTCTGACATCGGACTGAGGCAAGAAAAGGTTCCCCAATGGGGTACTTTGCTTTGAAGACTTCGGACTGAAATTCGATTCGAAAATCTCAGGTGTCGGCCGACCGGCACTTGCGAACTGCTTCTGCTTCGGGCACCGCGCAACAAGAAAGACTGAAGAAAATGGCGCCGGATGCCTCTTGTATACCCCTGGCGCAGTGATGTCAGGGAAGAAGCGACAGCAATCGACGCCGGACCAAGACTTTGGAATTCGGGCCAACTGCGGGACCGCCTGACGACAGGATAACCCAAGTGTGATGACTGCGGCAGGGTAACACGATGAACATCAAGTCTTTATATGTTTCGTGCTACAGTCTTGAGCAAACAGCAGCTGATTGGGAAGACAATGGAATGTGTAGACTACAAAACATTAAAAAAAACAAGATTTTAAAATACTGTTTAACAGTTTATGACACCCCACTGAGGAAAAGAAAATACTGACATATTGTAAAATAACATGAGACTATCACAATTCTCAACCACAACAATCGCTTTTTTAAACCCAAAGGATTTTAAGAATTACAGGAAAAAGGTATTCCCTCTTTCACTAACAGAATTCATAGGCTTTGTATTTTTGTCGGAAGGAAAAGGATTTTCAAAACAACACCTTTTTTCATCCCTACCAGAAGCCACTATGACTAGGTAAGATCATTTGTTTATGAAGCATTTTAGCGATATGGAAATTAATTTTCTACGGCTACTTACTATCTTAGTAAGCAGAGAGTATGATGAGAATAATCTCATTATCACCATTAAAAAAATGGAGCGGAGGCTCTCCTTTTCTACAAAGCATTATTTTTATTAAAATACTTGGAAGCTTAATTTTAACAAGAGAGTGAACCTGACCACCCAGCGCAACTTCTTTGAATCTCTCAGGTTCAAAGTTTCAAGACAAGGCACACTTTTAAATTTAGTGTTATATAACAAAGTAAAAGGACATGAAATCTGGTATTTTATATTACAATTTGCTTTTCTTACATTTAAAATATTACAAGTTGCACCAGCAGTAGCGTCCTGAGGGGCTCTCCCTCTGCTCCGTCTCAAAAATGCCTGTGAAATAATCTTGAAAAGAAAGTTAACTCAAGGCAAAAGACATTACACAACTTCAAGGCAGCTTTTTCCCATACTCCAAAGGGCAAAGATTTTAAAACAATTGTCTAAATTTACACTAGAAAACCCTAGTACCTTTTTAAAGTATTTTATTACATTTTAGAACAATATTTACAAATATCAATGCTGTTTATTTTCCCCAATTTAAAAAGTTGGTGTGAAAACATCTGGGAGGAATCTGATTCCAATAATAGCACTTGTTGGTAGTTTTACGTAACAGGGCTGTCGCACAAAAATGAAATCAGAAATTTAGCTGATACATTTCTCCAGCAGTAACACAAACTCTCTCAACCTTCTAAACTTTCCAGGTGTTTTCTGCATTTTAAACTGGTATTTCTACTTTAACCACACTTTCCTAATGAATGTAGTTAGAAGATTAACAAATATGGAGGTGTGTGTTCTCAGGCAACAACCAAAACCAACCTTATTCTTGTAATACAAAGAAGTTCATACTTTGCTTAGTCACAGTTAGGATCATATTTTTTTCTGTTGGTTTAACTGCAATTGCTTAACCCCTTAGTTGCTAAACATTTTCAAAAGGTCAACTTCCAGAATACTGGTTGTTTTTGCCAATTTTTGCACTCTGCGTTTAATTAAAAGCCTTCATATCCAAAACAGTGCAACATTTATTCGTGAAATTTTCAGTCAATGCTAGAATGTTAATTATCTGTAAATAAGCACATTTTAAAGAATGCAGACCTACTTGATGGTGACGTCTAAACAGACGTGCATACTTTCTCACAGACAAAGCAGCAGCTGTATCTTGGATTTTAGTGAAAAGCATTTAAAAAATGTTATAGTGTCATTTCTAATGCCTCAATGTACAAAATAATGAACCGCTTGTATACAGAAACACGTACTATTTTTAGGTCTTAAATCATGCCAGTTATCTGTTTTTGATCACGTTTGTTTATTTTACGATGAAGACAACTAGAAACTTCATATCCATTTAGAAGGGTCATTCTGGCCTGAATTCACCCTAACTTTACAGGACAATTTGCTCTCTACTGCTACACATATCTCTCAATATCTTAGGCAGAAGGAATCTGGACAAAGCCAAAATAATGGGTGGACAATGGCTCAAAAATAGTGTCAAATTTTACATATTGCTCTTATAAACTTAAAAAGTGATCAGAATACAATGTTTTGTGTTACCATGCATTTCTGAAGTACATGAAGTCTGAAACTCAAATGTGTGTCATTATTCAGCGACTTCAGTCTTCAGTGAATTGTCAGAAAACCACAAATGTTTGAAGGAACAGATTACAAATAGGAGGTATGCTTCTACAAGATATGCTTATAAAATTTTCAAAACAAAAAGCCTTGAAACACCAATTTCATGTCGTTCTGAATAGCATAATAGCTTTTAGGAAAAGTTGTCAATAGAATCTCAGATATGTGAACATGTAAAATATGCATTATTTTGCTGTATCATATACAGAATAATGGAAACCTATTACCTTTTCCTAAAATAATTATCTTTTTGGCTCCAATTACTTAAGAAAGCATCAATAGTATGATTTAGAAGAATAAAGAATGTGATAACTTGAAAAACAGGTAAAAAGTACATTTGTGTAAGCTAAACGTACCATAACAGTAGATGTTCAAATGTTCACAGCTGCAGTAGC
The DNA here is from genome assembly GCF_019279795.1 of Protopterus annectens. Taxonomy (NCBI): domain Eukaryota; kingdom Metazoa; phylum Chordata; order Ceratodontiformes; family Protopteridae; genus Protopterus; species Protopterus annectens. Next base: position 209,658,821 of record NC_056733.1, read on the forward strand.
CTTGGGTACAATAATCGACCCATATAGCTAACTACATCTAGGAAGTGGAAGGAGAACAATCCAGGAACCCACGGACAATGGTCCTAGCAGAAGAGTGTTTTGTCACAGGCTGTTCTTTCTTCATACCTTCATAAGAAATAAACAGTTGATCCGAAGTTTTGAAAGATTTAGTTCTGTCAAGATAGTAGCAGAGTTGTCTGTGGACATCCAAGGTAGGGAGTATCCTTTCTCCCTCTGTCTGTGGACATCCAAGGTAGGGAGTATCCTTTCTCCCTCATTTTTGGGTTTAGGAAAGTTAACTGGGATATGGACAGTTTGACAAAGTAAACTTGGATACCACTTTAGGCAAAAAAGGAGGACTAGTTCTCAAAGAAACACTCCCCCTTTGGAAAAATTAAATAACGTTGGCTTACTATAAGCACTTGCCAACTCAGATACCCTTCTTGCAGAAGTCAAAACAATCATGAAAACTGTCTTCCATGTTAAAAACCTCAAATCAGCCATACTACCCGGTTCAAATGGAGAAAGTGTTAGCTTCTCCAACACAAAACTAAGATCCTATGAAGGGAACACCAGTTTTCTTGTTGGCCTCTTATGCAAAATTCCTTTCAAGAATATTTTGTTATGAGACTGCATTGATGACCCCATCATCCAGGCAGTCACCTTATAATGAACAATGTCGGAGTATATAACAGCCCTGCTCTTGTGCGAGTAGATCCAGTCTGGGAGGAAGCTTACGGTAATTGCCCCAGCCATTTCCAAAAGTAGGAAGGGAGAACCACATTTGCTTGTGCCACCAGGGAGTCACCACAATGATCTTGGGGGATTCCTTCCAAATCTTCAGTACACTGGATATTAGTGGAAATGGTGGATAAGCATGCAAGAACATTCCTGTCCAAGGAAAAGAAAAGGCATCCGTCTTCCAAGCCTTCTTGCATGGAGTTCTGGAATAGAATCCTACCAATTGATTGTTCAGAAAGAAAGCAAACAGGTCTACTTGAGGAACTACCCATAGATGGATCAAATCTTGGAAGACCCCCTGATCTAGTTTACATTTGTGAGGGTCTGCCCTGGTCCTGCTCAGCTTGTCTGCCATTTAATTTTACTCTTGATGGCATGTAGGGTGCCTTTAGAGTGAAACGGTGCTGTGAAGTTATATCCCAAGCTAACATGGCTAGTCTGCAAAGGGGGTATGACCTGGTTACCCCTTGCTTGCTGATGTACTACATGACTGTGGTATTGTCTGTAACCACATGAAAAGATCCCAAGGACCAAAGACTGTTCAGAGAGTCGAGTGCCTTGATCAGGGCAAGCATCTCTGATATTTATGTGCTTACCTCTGTTCTAAGTGTCTCACATCCCCTGCACTATTATCACTTCTGAAATGCTCCGTAAGCAAAGTCTGAAGTATCTGTGGTGAATGGCTGCTTTGGAGCAGGAAGGGAGAAGTGGAGACTTGGATTTAAGGACATCTGTGCTCCACCAAAAGATTTCTCCTTTGGCAAACCTCATCAATGGAATTTGAAAAGATAAAGTGCTTGGATGCTGTTATCAAAGATATTTCAGATACCACTGTATCGTTCTTATGTGGAGTCTTGCCAGGGGTATCATGAGAATGCAGATGCCAAGAGACCCAAAATCCTGAGGTATTCCCCTCACAGTGACCAAAGTCTGATGGGAAACCATAGAAATAAATCTAATTAAAGATATATTTCCCTGTGGAAGAAAAGCTCTTTGAACTGATGTGTCTAGCTGACATTACAGAAAAAGAATCCTGTGTGAAAGTGTCAAGAAAGATTTTTAAATGTTCTCTTGGAATCCCAGTTTGTGTAAGAGATCTCGCACCAAAATGGGGATTCCTGACACTTTGAAAAAGACTCTACAAAAGATAAGAAAGTCATCTAAATAAGGAAAAAAAATGGATAACCTATAGCCTGCAATAAGCTATAACTAGAACTACAAACTTTTCGAACACTCTTGGTGCAGTTGATAGTCCAAAGGGCAAAACAGAGAACTGATAACGTGATCCAGACACACACACAATCTTAAGCAATGTCTGAAGTCCGCATTAGTATGGCTATGATAAGCATCTTTATGTCTAGTATTATTGGAAACATGAGAGAGGAAGAAGAGGCAATGGGCTGTGAAATGTCAAAATTTTGAATTTGGGTGCTATCACAAACATATTTGGCAAAAAAATCTCCAGCCCCCCTGTCATTTCTTTTTAACTGTCTATTTTCCTGAAGTTTGTTGAGACTGTTGATTCTGTTTTAAGCCAAAATTGGATGAAGAGATAAAAAGATCTTAGGCAATTTGGAAAAGGAGGGCTGAGAAATCTAAGAAATTCCCTAGATCACTCCTTTCATCAGACTTTTTGATAACTCTGCAGCAGATGAGCCAAACACTACATCTCTATCCAAAGGAGAATTTAAAATCTCATTTTTTAACATCTGTGAGGTTCTGAAAATGTGGCCAGGCAAACTTTCTCAAAACAATACCAGTGGGCACAGCCCTTGAAGAAGTATCAACACAGTCTCACACACACACACACACACACACACACACACACACACACACAAATTAGTGACATGCAACAGCTGAAACCAAGTTAGTTAAAGCAGATTTTCCCTCACAAGAAGAGACTGCAGAAAAAACATTCCTCAAATTTTCACAATTTGGCAGAATAAGCATCAACACACAAGCCTGACAATTCAAAATTCTGAAAAAAATCAAAGTTACCGAAGTACACACTTTTCCCCATACCTATCAATTTTCTCATCTTTATCAGGAAGAGCAGAACTGGAATTAATAACTGTTTAGCAGCAGTGGGATCAACTAAAGCTATAGCTGCTGGGTCAGGTTTGGGAATGGTGTATAAAAGCTTAAAAAACTGGGGAAGTTTGCACATGCTGTCTTTTTAGGGAAGTGTGGCTATCGAGCAAATTGCGGGCAGTAACCATTCCTGCTGTGTCTGCTTTAGAGGATGTGTGTGTCTAGGTCCTAAAAAATCCTTATGAAACAATTCACAGCAGAGTCTGAGGGTCAGAGAAACCTCAGTGTTTTCCCACTGGAAAAACTGACACATTCTAGCAAGAGTTTCAGAGACAGACCCCCCACAGAGAAAATCAGAAACTGAGCTCTCCTCTGAATCGCAATCAGAAAACATACGAAAACCCCTGTATCCATCCCTGCAACTTCATGTTCAGATTCAGAATCTTGAATCTTTTCAGAAAAAGTGGAATGCTTCCTTCTTCTACCAGAAAGTTCTTTATAGGGAGATCAGTAGCTTGAATTAAACCCTTAGTGTGACCCAGTAAACTATTCCTACCCAAAGAAATCTGAGGGGTAGATACATGCTTGATTTTTCTTTTTGACAGAAAAAATGGGGCCAGTTATGCTACAAATGGTAACAGCTGCTTCCCCAGGGATGGGTACAGCAGTCCAACACAATACGGAAACGTTCCTTGTTCCCTCTCTCAGGATTGAGAAAAGTACAGTTTTGTACCTACCATAAATGTAGATGTCCGATAGACATGCAACTGCAGTCATAACATGTGGGTTGTCCTGCCTCAGGCAGCCCTCGGTCGGCCAGATTCCAAAGTCTGGGTCCGACGTCGGCTGATGTTGCATTTCTCTCCGACGTCAGAGCGGCTGGAGTACATAAGCATCAGCCGACGCCATTTTCTTCAGTGTTTCTTGCCCCAGATGCCAGGTGCCCTCCAAGGAAGGCTGTAATCAAATTGGAAGATAAAAACAGGATTCCAAACAAATAAATGAGCAATAAAACAAATTCACCATAACAGATTATGCCTAGGGTCCACTCCTATCCCTGTTACTCTTAGCTGGGGATAGAGGGGTATGGAGGGAGGGAAAATCCGACTGCAGTTGCATGTCTATCGGACATCTACATTTATGGTAGGTACAAAACTGTACTATGTCCTTCAAGAATGCAACTGCAGTCATAACATGTGGGTAGAATACCATAGCTTAGCTGGGGGAGGAGGTATGCACTAGGAAAGAGATGGTGTGGCAATCAAACCCTGCAGGACTGCCGAAACAAAGCCTGCTCTGGATCTGGAATATAGAGGGAGATTGTAGTGTTTGGAGAATGTATGCACGGAGCTCCATGTAGCAGCTTCTAGAATGTCCTTGGTAGGCACCCCTCTTAAAAATGCTGTAGAGGTGGCTGTAGCTCTGGTGAAATGTGGTCTGACATTGCCTGGAACAGTCTTTCCATGAAAGGAATAACAGAATCTGATGCAATGTCCAATCCATTTTGAAATAGTCTGTTTTGAAATTGCTTTTCCTTGGACTGCAGGGGCGTAAGCTACAAAAAGTTGTTCAGACTTCCTACTGGCCTTGGTTCTGTCCAGGTAGTATCGAAGTTGTCTGTGAATGTCCAAGGTATGCAAAAGTCTTTCCCCCTTATTCTCAGGATTGGGGAAGAAAGCAGGCAAATGAATGGCTTGATTTAGAGAAACCCTAGATACCACCTTTGGCATAAAAGTAGGGTTGGTCCTTAATGAAATCCTGTCTCTGTGGAAAATAATAAAGGGTGGTATTGCCATTAGGGCCTGTAGCTCCGAAACCCTTCTTGCTGAGGTAATTGCCAACAGGAAAGCTGTCTTCCATGAGAGAAATTGCAAGTCAACTGAAGCTGCCGGCTCAAAAGGAGGTAGAGTCAGTTTTTCTAAGACAAAATTGAGGTCCCAGGCTGGCACTGGGGCCTTTCTTGGTGGCTTAATGTTCTTGATTCCCCTGAGGAATTGTCTTAGTAAGGGGTGAGAGAAAACAGGAGGATCAGTGTTGTATCTAGCTGAAATAGCAGATGCATGTATCTTTATGGAAGAATATGAGAGGCCGTTCTTTAACATATCTGCCAAATATTCCAAGATAAGTGGGATGTTCAGCAATGAAGCATCATTTCCTTTGCTGGTATTCCAATTGCTGTATCTTTTCCACTTTGCTAAGTAAACCTTTCTGGTGGATGGTCTTCGAGCCTCTGTTAGTATCCGCTGAACTTCCTTAGAGAGAGATAAGCTGAAGTTATTTATGGGATCTCCCAAGCTGTTAGCTGCAGTGTCTGAAGGTTTGGATGCAGTGTTTCGAAATTGTGTTGAGTCAAAAGTAGAGGCCACTGAGGGAGGGCCCACCTCCTGGTGTGACATATGCTCCGTAGTAGTGGGTACCAGTGTTGTCTTGGCCAATCCGGAGCTATTATGATTCCCTTGGGCTTCTCTGCTTTGATCTTTAGTAACACTGAGGTCATCATTGGCAGACGTGGGAATGCATAGATTGCTAGGGAGTTCCAGTTGAATGAGAGGGCATCTATTTTCCAAGCTTTTGGATGGTATGTCCTTGTGCAAAATTTTGGTAGAAGATGGTTGAGGTGAGAGGCAAATAGGTCCACTTCTGGCTTGCCCCATGTCGAAGTGAGTTGTCTGAAGGCCTTCGGATGTAACCTCCACTCGTGTGGATCTGTGAAATTCCTGCTTAGGCTGTCCGCCAACACATTGTCTTTTCCTGGAATAAACTGGGATTGTAACTGGATGTTTAGGCTCAGTGATTTCTCCCAAAGCTGCATTGTCAGTCTGCAAAGGGGGTAAGAGTGGGTGCCCCCCTGCTTGTTTATGTACCACATCACAGTGGTGTTGTCTGTCCGTATCATTAAATGGCCTTGCTGGAGATGGTGTTGAAAAGCCTCGATGGCATGCATTACTGCCAGCATTTCCTTTTGGTTTATATGCAGATGTGTTTCCTTTGGAGACCATTGTCCTTGTATACACCTGCCTTCCATGTGCGCCCCCCATCCAAGGTCTGAGTTATCTGTGGTTTTTTGAATGACATACCTGTGTTTTCCTGGCTCACCGAGGCCCACCATAGGAATTCCTTTTGTAGGCATGGAATGAGTGGTATGATTGTCTCCAAGTTGTTGCTGTGTTGAGACCAAATGCTTTTTAGGTACCACTGAAGCTTTCTCATGTGTAGTTTTGCTAATGGAACCAGTAGAATGCAGGATGCCATGTAACCCAGGGCCTGTAGGAATCTCCTTGCAGTCATCTGGGTGAGTTTTGCTAAACCTTTGAAGTAATGAGTTAACTTCTCTTGCTTGTCTTCTGTCAGGTAAGCCATCTGAGAGGCTGTGTCCAGTTTGGCTCCTAAGAAGATTATTTGCTGGGATGGCTGCAGTCTTGACTTTTGGAAATTGACTGTGTATCCCAGAGCTTGAAGTAATCGTATGACATAATCCAGGTTTTTTGTCAACATCAATTTGTCGTTCGCTTGTATGAGGCAGTCGTCCAGGTACGGGTAAATTTGTATACCCTGGAGCCTGCAATGAGCAATTACTGAAGCCAGGCATTTTGTAAATACTCTGGGCGCAGTAGATAAGCCAAATGGCAATGCTGAGAATTGATAATGCTCTGGCCCTGCAAGAAATCTGAGGTATCTTCTGCAGCTGTGTCTGATAGGGACATGAAGGTATGCCTCCTTGAGGTCCAGAGTAATCAGCCACGACTCCTTGCCCAGCATGGGAAGGAGTTGCTGTAGAGTCAGCATTTTGAACTTTGGTACTATGAGAAAGGTGTTTAATGCGGACAAGTCCAGTATTGGTCTCCATTGAGATTCTTTTCTTGGAACAAGGAACAGTCTTGAGTAAAACCCCTGTTCTTGTTCTTCTTGTGGAACTCTTTCTATTGCTTTCATTCGAGTCAGCAGAGTGATTTGCTTGATAGCCTCTGCCCTTTGATTTTGTGGTAGGTTTGGCATGCCTTGTTTTCTTGGTAAGGTATGAAAATGAAACCTGTACCCTTGGTCTATAATGTCCAAAATCCATTTGTCCTTTGTCAGTCTGTGCCAGTTTTCTGCAAACAGAGATAATTTCCCGCCCAAGGGAGCTTCTAGTTGTTCCCTGGTAGGCGGTAGTAGAGGAAAGTCATTGAGCTTGTGGTTGTTGGGCAGGTGAAATCCCTGCGTCACTTCTTTGGTTTCCTGGCTGCCATTGTCGTCCCCTGTAAGGGCCTCTGTATTGGCCTCTTCCTTGGCCACGTCTGTTCTTACCCCTTTGAAACTTTTCTGGATTAGGAAAGGACCAGTTTTTTGAAGGCCAATTCCTACTGAATCTGGGGTTGAACCTGGAGGAAATCTTTCACAGTCTGAACTGATTTTGCTTTTTCTTCGATGGTCTTTAACACATCCTTAGCATTTGCACCAAAAAGCTTGTTCTTTTCCAAAGGTGCATCCAGAAGTTTTGCTTTTACATGATCTGGTAGAGGTTGATCTTTTAACCAAGCATGTCTACGAATCACTGCCCCTGTCATAGCTGCCCTACATGAAGCTTCCAGTGCATCATATCCACACTGCAGGAAGTGATTGCTTACTTGCTGAGTGTTATGTACAGCTTCCTGCAAAGTCTTCCTGTCTAAAGGATCAGGAGAAGCTAATATTGTAACATATGAAAAAGGCAATTTAAAGCTCTCATAGATAAAGTAGTGGATGTGTAAACCTTTTTGCCCCATCTCTCTAATGACCTTGCTTCCCTGTTGGAGGGCAAAGGATTTTTTGAGGTGGAGGCTGAAACTCCTTTAGGCCCCTGTGAAATAGTTTCCAAATCAGCAGAATGGGCCCTGAATAAATGGGAATGAGTTTCTGGGACCCTGTAATACCTGTCTGGCTTGGCTGGAGCAGGAGGAAGAGAATCAGGGGTAGCACTAGAGTCAGAATACAAATCATCCAGAACATCAAGTACAGGAGGAATAGCTAAGGGCCTGTGCTGAGGCTTCTTAAGGAAAGTCCTAAGGCGTTTCCTAGAATCAGAATATTCCTGACCCTGCCACTTGAAATGTTCCCTCATGGTGTGCAGAACTTCCCCAAAAGAAATATCCTCAGGAGGGGAGGCCGAAGGGATGGAATCTTCTGCATCCGAGTCCTCATAAGTCTGGAAGAGCTCTTCCTGGCTATCAGAGTGGACAGAGCCCTCAGAGTCTTCATCTGAAGGAGTAGGGTCAGAGGGTTCAACCCGGGGCCTTTTATCAGGAGGAGGTTGGGATGCTCTCTCAGGATGGGCCTGTGAACCTCTAATCATGGAAATTAAATCAGCAGCCATGGACATAATTTGTATCTCCGGAGTCGGCTGAGGTAAGGATTTAGAAGTAATATGCTTTGTTTTGCTGGCTGCCTTAGCCCTAGTGTAGGCCTTAATAGACATGGCCATAGGAGGCCTTGGCAGCTCCACGTGCAGGAGTGACCTTGTCTACAGCAATGGTCTCGGGCATTTCCTCGGTTTCGGTATCCGGAGGAAAGTCTAACTGGTGTCGGAGTAATGTCTGGAATCGGAGTCGTCGGTAATGCGGTGTCTTCGGTTCAGAGCGGTGGAGAGACCATCTCAGAGGGAACCGGAGCACTCGCGCTAGGTTTTGGCGTGGAGTCGGTGGTAGACGCGGGCCGAGGATGTCGGTCCCGGTCTTTTCGCTTTTTGGGTGTTTGCGATGTCGGAAGATCCAACGGCATGGTGTAGGCAAATTTATCACCGAAAAAATCTTCAGCGAACTCCGCCCGGCGCCTGAGTGCGCTTGTTGAAGCGAGCACAGGCTACACAGGCCGAGACGTCGTGGTCCGGGCCCAGGCAAAGGAGGCAGTAAGAGTGGAAATCCTTATGAGGTATTTGTTTACCACAAAAAAGACAATTGTTAACTTTTTCAGTAATTTCTGACATCGGCTGAGGCAAGAAAAGGTCCCCAACGGGGTACTTAGCTTTTTCGATGACTTCGGTATCGTAGAATATAGGAGCTGACCGACCGGCACTTGCGAACTGCTTCTGCTTCGGGCACCGCGGCAAGAAAGACTGAAGAAAATGGCGTCGGCTGATGCTTATGTACTACAGCCGCTCTGACGTCGGAGAGAAATGCGACATCAGCCGACGTCGGACCCAGACTTTGGAATCCGGCCGACCGAGGGCTGCCTGAGGCAGGACAACCCACATGTTATGACTGCAGTTGCATTCTTGAAGGACATCAGCGTCTCTCCCTTGCCGACTGAAGGGACCCCAAGAGCCACAGAAGACATGGCTAACTCCTGGTCCACAGTGGCTGTAGGTGCTACACCAGAGGTTTCCAAGGTAAAAGAGTTGTCTGAGGTACAACAAATGGCAACAGCAGAGGCCCCCACCTGTGGCCTAGACAAATTGCTAGTCTGCTGTGGGGGCAAAAACTGTTTGCTTATTTTTTTTTCTTTTTTGGTTGGTAGGCTGTTTCATGGTTAAGCCAAAAATGATGCCTCTTCTCCAAGGAAGTTTTGACAGAAAAAAAAATACAGAGAAAAGCACTTAACTATGCCAGACCCACAAAAGAAAAATAAACGATATCTTCACAGAAAAAAATATTTTTAGTTACTTTAGATAACTTTTAAACTGACAGGGGAAAACAAAGTGTTCCCTTTAAAAGTAAATTACAGTCTTGAGACAGTCCAATAAAACTAAACACTCCTAGCTTTAAAATAACCTCCCTGAAGAGAAAATAATAAAAACATCAACAAAATTAAGAAAATGAAAGTCCCCCCCCCCAAAAGGCAACTTATCTGGCCAGCAAAAGACACAAGAAAACTGTTGAATCTCGAAATCCTCAAAAGAGCATACTCTTCAGCGGCAGTAACGTTCTGGAGGGCTTCACACACACACTTGTATTTTAGGCAGCTCAACTCAGCTGCTTGACAGTTTGGGTGCATCAAAGGTGCCATAAAGTTGTGGAAGCTGGCTGGCTGTTACATCTTTGGGAGGGCATAACCCCTATAGCTAAGGCTATTGCAGCAGGGATCAATATGATGATCACTACACATGTTTTGTGAAATGACTGGCGAAACCAGAGCAGTCAAATGGCTATATGAGACTATCAGGTCCGTATCAGTTTGTCAAAATCCAACTTCAGCAAACAGCGATTCATCAAACACAAATCAGTGAATGGCTGTTCATCAAGCATTCACATAAGGGAATGTTTTTCTCAGGGAAGTGAGTTAGTTGGCAAACATACAGAAATTTGCCCTTTGCCCCACTGTAGTGCAATCTCGAAGTTGGTATATATAAGTAGGGGGGTATGGAGGCATAGCCCCCCACTTTGGTGGGTTTGATATACTGCAGTGTGTGTGTCTCTCAATATGTTGAGTAACTAGCTCACTTCCCTGGGAAACACATATGCTGATGTGAATGTTTACTTAACAGCCGATCACTGATTTGCATTCAATGAACGACTGGTCGCTGAAGTTGGGTTTCGACAAAGTGATATAGACTCCAGACTATCGATGGTACCTATCAATAAGAGACCATTTGCTGTAACAAAGTATTTGGCAAATTTTATCAGAATAATGCATCACAACACACTTGGCACAAAATGTACTTCACTGATGGTTCCAGATACAGACACATGCACAACTATATCAGCTTGCAAAGTACACCACTACATATGACTAAAATTAAGATGGAGGGGTCACAAGTCTAGTGAGAAAAAACTTCTGTACTCAGTGGAAATAAATAGGATGTTTATCCCTGATGCAATGACAACCCAGAAAAGTACTATTTTAGGCAAACTACTGTGCACAGTACACTGAGAAAACATTCGGGACAGTACCAGTCAGATCCAGTATAATTTAAAATGTACAAAAATACAGTATTCTCTTTGCACAAGCCTAGAAATGCAGCCATATTAAAAGCACTCCTTCACAGTGTGTACACAATTTCAGTGAATGGCGAATGCACTTTGAATTAGTGAAAATAACCTTCAGTCAAAAATACTGATAAAAACATAATGTACAGTACGTTTGAGTACAAACACATTTTGTTTGTATGGTACAAGGCTTGGGAACCAAGGCTAAAGAGGTGAGTAGAGATTTGAGGGTTTGGTATTTATTAGAAAGCAGCTAAAAGACACTCAAGTTACTTTACTTCATTTTGGACTGATAGAAAGTCATAGCAGTGCAGTCCTCAGAAGGCACTACAGACACTTGGGTAGGAGTTCAGAAGTCAGGTCAAATATCCAGCATTCCAGAATATTAATTATACTACTCAGGAAGAAGGAATATGAATGCACAGGGTCTATTTCAGTTTATCAGCACTGTTATTGGGGACATTATTCAGACAGTGTTGACATCTACCTCTAGTGAACATAATAAAGCATTCTTAACTGAACTATACAGTGTTGGAAGACTTTATTCTGAAATACACAAGATGACTTGGCACATAAAGGAGACACTGGCACCTGCTCTAAACAGTTCTGGGTAATTAACAGATAAAGACAATCATTCCAGTTTCTTACAGTCATATCAATTCTTACAGTACCCAAAACAAAACTTGGATATAATGCAAAATATCAGACCGTGGAAATAACGGCATATGAACTAAAGCCACTGGGACCTACCTTTCAAAGGATACAAATCCCCTACTGCTTTGAAACTTTACTATAAAACTTTCAGGTTAAGTACTCACAATAACAATGCATCTATGTTGTCCATTTTTGCTTTTCCTCCATGTATGGATCTTGGATCCAACTCTTGAGCTCTTCCCTTTACCCATAATGCCCCTAACTTGCCAGATTACGTGAGATCAGGTTTGCTGCTGCTAAACAAGCCAGAAGGCATAAATACTTAAAAAATGATTATATCCATAACAAGACAACAGAACAGAAATAGAGTAGGGGCTCAAACTGGGAACAACAGAAATTAATCGTAGGCACTAAGCCTATAATTGCAAAGTACCTTGCAAAGTGCAAAGATAAGGGAAAATAGCTCTTATACTTTACAAAAAAAGCACTTAAACAGGCATGTCCAAGGGTAAGCTTTGATGATTTCTCTTGTCCACTCGGTGAATCTGGGCATACTGGGGCAATGCGGCAACTGCCTCATGTACACAGACAACCATCTCCTCTTACCACCAAACACTACAACCTGCGAGAGATGCACTTACATAGCCAAACTGGAAACAAAGCTCTCTCCGCCAAGATTGTGCTAGACAGTCAAGAGGAGAAGGTTAACACCTGCACTACACCTAAAGAAACTCATAGCCCTTCAAAAGCCACACCATCAACACAGACACATAGTAACACAAAACTCACATATGCGGAGGCCCTTAACATTAACCTGCCCAAGCAACAAGGACCTCCGAAGCTAAAACGCAAACAAACACCAGTCACAACCAAAGTGACACACAGCTCACAATACCAGTGTGCCACCCAACAACAGCCTCTAAGGCAAGACAATGTACCCAACACTTTAGTCATAGGTGACTATAGTCGGGCATACTGATGCCCCACTCACCAGGCTGAACAAGGAGAAAATTACAGTCAGCTGCCTGTCGGGTGCCAGGATCCGCCACATAACACATGCACTCAAATCACTCCACAACAAGTACAAATACGACTGTCATTGTCCATGCTGGAGTGAATGACTTAAGACGTACCTCCCTGGACTACATGAAAAGAAACATGGAAGAGCTCTCAGATCATGTGGCCCAGGCAGGTATGACCCTAGCCCTGAGTAGCATCCTGCCTTCGCCCAGAATGATACCACAGTATAAGGACAAAATGATTGACTTCAACAATTGACTAAGCTTCTGGTGTCATTCAAAGGGGATCCAGTATCTGTCGGCCTGGGAAGACATGATCGACAAACCACGATGCTTTGCCAGAGATGGTCTGCACCTGTCACCCCTGGGTTTCAGGTTACTGGCTAAAGCTCTTGCCACCCCTATAGTGCCTTTTTTAAGCAAGGTTGAAAGGACAAAACCACCACCGTAACAGATACAAGTATGCAAAATCTGAAGGTAATGCTAAAAGTCTAAACCTCAAAATGCACCCTCTCGAGGCACTCCTAAAAATGGAGAACATCGATATCTGTGCAGTAAATGAGACCTGGTTCAAGGCTCCAGAGAGCACCCCTGCAATAGCAGGTTACAACTCTTATCACACTTTTCGGCCACAAAACCAAGACCGAAACACTGAAGGTGGAGGAGTGTCCATATTCACCAAGGATATTCACACCTCCAGGCTAGTTGCCCAACACAATGCATCTGAAATTCTCCAGGTGCAACGAACACTAGGTAAGACTGCAATCCAAACTAACTTGCTACAGATCCCCCACCATGCCCCCAAGATTCTCACTACACCTTTCTAAACATACTGGAAAATATTAAGATACAACCAAACACCTTAATACTGGGTGGTTTCAACTACCCTGCCTTTAACTAGGAAAACTAGTCGGGTACCAACTCCTTTTCCCAACGGTTCTTGGAATTCATAAATTCCAACGCCCTGGATCAACTAATCCATTGTCCCACCAGGGGCTCCAATATCCTAGACCTGGTCATTACCAACATGGGAGACAGATGCTCCATACCAGTGGTCACCCCCTCATTGGTCATGTCTGACCATAAGCAAATCACCCTTGACATCCACATCTCACCCCCACCCCCCCAGTAAGGAAACCTCCTTAAAAAAACTTTTCCAAAGCCAACTTCATGTTACTGAAGTCAGAAGTAACAAACTTCATGACACCCATGCAGACGGGATCTGAAAGTTAGACTGCAGAATCCTACATTAAGGCACTGCACGAGCACATCCACTCGTGCATGAATCGTGCCATCCCAAATAGAACCAAGATGCTCTCCTCCAAAAAAAAGGAAGCCAATCTGGTGGTCCCCTGCTATAAACAAACTATACAACAAAAGGAAAAAAAAACTGTTGCAGAAAAGAGGAAAATCCCAGGATGCAAAAAACTCCCTCACCAGCCTCAGTAAGAAGATGAGATCCCTCAAAATCCTCAAAAGCTAGTTACGAAAATAAAATTGCCAAAGATTCCAAAGACAACCACAAGGCATTCTATAGTTATGTCAATAATCTAAATGGCAATGCTCAGATCTGCTCTGAGCTACAACAGAATGGCATTAAATATACTGATCCCAAGGATATTGCCAATATCCTGGCAGATCGATTTAGTGCCAACTTCACCCCCCCTCAAGGGCCCATCTCAATACCAAAAGATTGCCAAATTGCGGTAATCACGGCCACACAGGTAGAAACTGCACTCTCCAAAGCTAGGAATACAGCATCCATGGGACCAGATGACATCCCAGGCTATGTACTACATGAACTACAAAATGAACTGGCACCTCACCTAAGTGTCATGTTTAATCATAGCCTCACCTCAAGCTTTGTGCCCACTGAGTGGCGCACAGCTACAGTTATCCCACTCCACAAGGAAGGATCCACCTTGGATCCCGGGAACTACCGCCCCATCAGTCTGACAAGCCTGATCTACAAGGGCATGAAACGCATCATCATCGAAATTATAAACAAAGACATTGGCAACCGTCAAACACTGGACCCTACCCAATTTGGGTTTGTGAAGGGCCGATCTTGTCTCCTGAACCTGACTGACTTCTTCAAATCAGTCTCCAGAGCTGTGGACGAGGGTAAGGCTATCTGGAATTCGCAAAGGCCTTTGACACCATCCCCCACTCTGGAATCATAGATAAACTTACTAAGCTGGGCATAAATCCTTACATCACTCGATGGGTTGCCAACTGGCTTACTGAGAGAACCCAGACTGTAAAAGTAGCCGACTCCAAATCCTGCTCCAGACAAGTGGAGTACCTCAGGGTTCAGTCCTGGAACCACTCTTGTTTGGCATCTACTGCTCTGAAGTACAGGCCAACACTAAGGGACTCTGGCTAACAAAGTTCGCAGATGACTGCAAACTGGGAGCCATTATTGAATCCCCAAATTATGTGGATATTCTACAAAAGGGCCTTACAGAAACAGATGACTGGTGCCAGAGCCATGGGCTCAAGCTTAAGCTTAATGCCAAGAAATGTATAGTTAACAACTATGGAAAAAAAAATGTACCCATGAATTACCATATAGGTGTCAGTACACTAAACATCGAAAGTGTGATGAGAGACTTAGGGACACAGGTGGACAGTGGGTCTCACTTTTGATAACCACATCGCCACAACAGTCAGGAAATCCTTCTATGTGGCACACCTCATCACTAAGGGCTTTTCATCCAGAAAAAAGGAGGACATTGTCCCACTGTACTCATCCCTCATTACATCCATTATAGAGTATGATGCTCCGTTTGGCATATACCTCACAAGACATCTGGAACAGCTGGAAAGGCCACAGAAATACCTCACTAAAAGAATCTCAGGCCTAAAGCAGATGCCATATGCTGACTGTCTAAACTCCGGCTATACTCTGTGGCATATTGTCTACTCAGAGGTGATCTCTGTTTAACATACAAAAGCCCATGTCAAACCCTGAGCTATTGGACATGCTCCATTTAAATAAATCCCAATCCCTCAGAGCCACACACTCCAGGGATCTAAACCTTGTCATCACAATGAACAAAACATGCTGGAGGGATAGGTTCCTGACCATGAGACTCCCCATACTCTGGAATAGACTGCCCATACATGTCAAGCAGAGCACCTCCTTGGCCCTCTTCAAAAGGAACCTTGATGACTGGATGGGAGATATGAAATTCACCCCGGGGATCATGTCAGTCGCCCTGCTAGACAGGTGTCCAGAGAAGTAAATACTGTGGGAAAAAATATCCAGGGAATTGTTATAGCTAGGCTTGTATAGGCACTAGGGCCGATAGCCTAGTACCAACCTATGAACAATGGTTCCCATACACCTCACCAGGTCACTCCCAAAGGATAAGGACAGGGGGACGCAGAGTGGGGAGTTGAGGAAGAATGAAAATGGATAACAGATGCATAGTTACTGTCAGTACATAACTTAAATATTTGGTGTCATTTTTCATTCATTCCTCAACATATGGGACAGAATCCCCAGCTACGATAACCCTATGTGGCCCTCATGGAAGGATATTCCACAGAACCGCAGAAGCAAAGGCAACCGTGTTCCTGAATATACGTCCAACTTGTAAAGAGCAATAAAAGTATGGGAAATGGACCAAGAGGACACAGCACAAATGTCATCAATTGAAGCTCTAGCCCAAAAAACAGAGGATGTATCCATGGATCTAGTTGAATGAGCTTTTGGGGATCTAGGTAAGGGCAAACCTCTTACAGAATATACAAAGGAAATGCAATCTGTTATCCATTTAGCTAAAATAACTTTAGATACTGGCTTTCCCAATTTGTTTCTAGCAAAGGAGACAAACAGTTGACAGTTTTTTGAAATCTTTTTTTCTGTGTTGGCAGAAACAAAGCTGTATATGTACATCTAAAAGATGTAGCATGTATTCTCCTTTAGTGTCCAAATTTGGAAAAAAAGACTAGTAAATTGATTGCTTGATTCATGTTTGACTCAAACAACTTTTGGTAGGAAGAAAGGGTTTGTATGTGATGTCTCTTGTCTTTGTGAAAAAACAAATAAGGTGGTTTCAAAAACAGCGCTTGGAGTTCTGAACATTGCTTTGCTGATGTAACACCAAAAAGAAAAATGCGTTTTCCAAGAAAGAAATTTCAGGTCTGACATAGCCAAAGGTTCTAAAGGGGACTGAGCATGTAACAAAACTAAGACCCCAGGGTTGAACAGGATCTCTTACTGGAGGTTTAAGCAGAAGCATACCCTTCAGAAAAGCCTTACAGATCTTTGAAGAAGCTAGGGAAAAAGCATTATATCCTATGTGGTAATTACAAACGTCTCCAAGCTGGACTTTTATGATGGAAAAACAGTCTCTGCCTTGAAAAACTGAAGCCAGAACAACTAATACAGTAGGAAATAGAGCTGTGAAGGGATCTAGCCTCAATATGAAAATGTCTTCCATTTAGTCCTATAAATCTTTCAGGTAGAAGTTGTTGGAGATGAAGATAAAAATCTGAAACTGGAGACTAGAGCCTGGACTATCTAGCCATCGCTGGAATTGGAGAAACCATGAAGTTAAATTGAGGCACTGAATGTCTGGATTAATCATTCCCGAAGGGTGCGATAGTAGGTCTGGACTGGTGTCCATTGTCCAAGATGGACACGGAAGATGAGACCACAGGAATGGGAACCACACCCGCTGTGACCAGACAGGAACAATGAGGATTACCTTGCTCTTTAACCATTGTGCTTTTTGGAGAAATGTGGGTATTATAGGAAAGGGAGTATATAAGCATACAGGAGACTGGGGGGGGGGGGGGCAAACGTGGACTATAGCATCTCTCGGTGACTCCACTTGAGGGGGAATTAGGGCAAAAAACCTGCTGCACTTGAGGGGAGAAACAAAGAGGTCACAATAAGGTTGAACCCAGTGACGAAAAAACACTTCCATCCTGATGCTGCACAAGTGGTCTCTCAATTCTATAGTGATGGATCTGTTGAGCATGTCGGCAAAGATGTGGGATTTCCCCAGAATGTGCATTGTAACAAGAAAAGTTGGAGATGATCGCCCACTGCCAAACTCTCATTGCTTCTTGGCAAAGAAGATAAGATTTGGTTCCTCCTGTTTGTTGATGTACCAAACCACGAACATGTTGTCTGTCTGCATAGCAATTGTACCTAGAGGAAAGAGTTTTGAAAGGCCTGCAATGCTAATAGGACCTCTCGCATCTCTAAGACATTGATATGCAAAAACTGTGCTCTTCT
The DNA here is from genome assembly GCF_019279795.1 of Protopterus annectens. Taxonomy (NCBI): domain Eukaryota; kingdom Metazoa; phylum Chordata; order Ceratodontiformes; family Protopteridae; genus Protopterus; species Protopterus annectens. Next base: position 209,676,400 of record NC_056733.1, read on the forward strand.
GGGGACCACATACCCTGAACAGTCCACCCCAAGAAATGTCCCCCACCCAAATGGGAGAAGTCTGTGGTCAGCGTGGCCTTTGGGGGAGGAAAGTTAAATGGGCATTCCTGACCAAGCTTGTTGGACTGGATCCACCACAGCAGGCTCGCAAAATCTTTATAGGATACTTCAATGGATGTGAAAGGATCGACCATTTCACTGACAGGGTTCACTGGAGAATTCTCATATTATACCATGTCCCCCCATTAATATTCCAAAATGTGCACGCTGATTGGTCAGCGTGCACGTTGTAAATCGACTTATACTAATGGAAAAAGGTCCGGTCGCTCAGACTTTTTCCATTAGTATAAGTCTTTTTTAAAACACTGTCTCTCTATGTTAAAGGAGTATAACATAGCGAGACAGGTTTTAAAAAAGCAGTGGAGATCTCCGTTGCTTTTTTTAAAGCTGTCTTGCTATGTTAAACTCCTTTAACATAGCGACACAGTGTGTAAAAAGCAACGGAGATCTTGCTTTCTCAGTTGCTTTTTTTTTTTTCTAAACCTGTCTCGCTATGTTAAATAGGTTTAACATAGAGAGGCAGCTTTAAAATAAGCAACGGAGATCTCCGTTGCTTATTTTAAAGCTGTCTCGCTATGTTAAACCCATTTAACATAGCGAAACAGTTTGTAAAACGCAACGGAGATCTTGCTTTCTCCGTTGCTTTTTTCAAAACTGTCTCGCTATGTTAAATGGGTTTAACATAGCGAGACAGCTTTAAAAAAAGCAACGGAGATTCTCCGTTGCTTATTTTAAAGTTGTCTCACTATGTTAAACCCATTTAACATAGCGAAACAGTAAAAAGCAATGGAGATCTTGCTTTCTCCGTTGCTTTTGCCCACAGCTCTGATGTACTGCGCAGGCATACGCATGCGCAGTACATCAGAACTGCCGCAGAATACCAGACAGCTGCGGAAGGGCAGCAAGGAGGCATTATACAATGCCATTATTTAAGAAAATTTATTTTTTTTTTTCTTAAATAATGTCATTGTATAATAGCAATAACTCACTTCTGGGTGTGGGTAGTGCTAGATTTACCAAAGGTTGGCTTTGTTTGGTCCCTCGGGCTTCGCCCTCGTGACCAAACCACGCCAACTGTGGGTAAATCCAGCATTACCCACACCCAGGCGTGGGTTATTGCTATATGAAACCATGCCATGGGTAATTGGGTGATTGCTGCAGCCATCAAACCTAAGGCTTGAAGAACCAATCTCGTAGGACAGAGATGATCTAGAATATGTCTGACATGCAGTTTTACAGAATGAATTCTGCTCTGAAGTAAAAATGCCAACTGTCTGACTGTGTCCAGGTGAGCTCCTATAAACTCCAAGAACTGGCTTAAACTGGGACTTGGAAAGATTTACTGTGATCCCTAGGAATGGACACAACTGGAGTAAGTAATCCCTGGCCTTCTCTAGGAGATGCTTGGTTGGTGCAGAAAGGAACCAGTCGTCAGTAAGGAAACACTCTGAAACCATGCAGTTTGAGATGAGCTTCCACCACTGCCATGCATTTGGTTAACACCCTGGGGGGCTGTGGTGAGACCAAATGGCAGGGCTTTGAACTGTTAATGACGGTCCCCCAGCCGAAACTGCAGATATCTTTGAGGGTGCATGTTTATTTTGATGTGATAGTATGCAAGTATGCATCTTGAAGATCTACAGATCTCATCCAGTTGTCCTTCAGTAGAAGAGGTAGAATGGACTGAACTGTGACCATACGGAACTTGGAGTTCTTCGCAAATTGATTTAGATGACGGAGATCCAGAAAGTACAGTTTTGTACCTACCATAAATGTAGATGTTCGAAGATCCACATTGCTGCAGTCCTTACACTTGGGTAGTCCGCTGTCCTCGGTCGGCCCGAATATCAAAGTATAAGGCTGACGTTGGTCAAGGCGCATTTGACTGACATCAGGACGTCAGGGTACAAATGCGCATGACCGACGTCATATCCTCAGTCTTTTCTTGCCCCAGATGTCAGAAGACCCTAAAAATAAAGGTCAAAACCAAAAGACAGCAAACAAACAACCAACCATCCTAGCACTAAAAATATGTACAATATATACAATATACCTCATATTGACAACCCAACCCACACAACCGCCTCTAACTACAGAGGGGAAGGAGGGAGGTAATTGGACTGCAGCAATGTGGATCTTGAACATCTACATTTATGGTAGGTACAAAACTGTACTATGTTCTTCATCTCACATTGCTGCAGTCCTTACACTTTGGTAGAATCCCAAAGCTGAGGTAAGGGAGGATGGCCAAACTATAAGGAAGCAGGAGCTGCCAAAATGCCCTGCAAAACAGCAGTGGCAAAACCAGCCCTGGATTTAGAGTAAAGTGGTAGGTGATAATGCCTAGAGAAAGTATGCACTGAACTCCAAGTAGCTGCCTCCAAAATATCCTTAGTTGCCACCCCCCTCAAAAAAGCTGTCGAAGTGGCAGTAGCCCTAGTGGAATGAGGCCTAATCCCAGCTGGAATCTCCTTGCCATGATGGGAATAACAGAAAGCAATGCAAAACCCAATCCACTTAGAAATAGTTTGTTTTGACACAGGCTTGCCCTGAGAACTCAAAGCAAAAGAAACAAATAACTGCTGAGACTGCCTGAACCCTTTAGTTCTGTCCAAATAATATCGCAACTGCCTGTGTACATCTAAAGTGTGCAAAATCTTTTCCCCTTTATTTTGGGGATTTGCATAAAAAGTAGGCAAATGAATAGTTTGGTTTAAAGCCACACTAGAAACCACTTTAGGCATAAAGGAAGGATTAGTACGTAAAGATACCCTATCCTTATGGAAAATTAAGAAAGGCTCAACCGCCATAAGGGCCTGCAACTCAGAAACCCTTCTTGCAGAGGTAATAGCCAACAAAAAGCAGTCTTCCATGATAAAAACTTTAATTCAGTAGTAGCTGCAGGCTCAAAAGGTTGTAGAGTGAGTTTCTCCAACACAAAATTGAGATCCCAAGCAGGAGTAGGAGCTCTTAGGGGGTCTTATATTCTTTGCCCCTCTAAGAAATTGCTTGAACAAAGGATGAGAAAACAATGGTGGGTCACAATCATAGTGAGCCGAAATTGCTGCAGCATGAACCTTAATAGACGAGAAGGACAAACCTTTGTCCAGTAACTCAGTAAGATATTGAAGAGCCACACTTAAATTAGGCTCAGAAACATCAAAATCCTTTGCTGCACTCCAAAATAAAAATGTCTTCCATTTATCTGCGTACACTTTCCTTGTACTAGGCCTTCTAGCTTCCAAAATAACATTCAAAACTTGCTGTGGAAGTGGAGGCCCACTATGGTTCAAAACAGAATATGCCAGGCTGTTAGGTGCAGAGAGTGAAGCTTGACATTGAGCAAATGACTGTCCTCCTGAGACAACAGGTGTGGAATCGAAGGCAAAGGCCATGGAGGCTTCCGTACCAGGCTTCTCAGTAATGGGTACCAATGCTGTCGAGGCCAATCTGGAGCTATCAAAATCATCCTTGGCTTGTCTTGTCTGGCCTTTAGTAGTACCTTTGGGAGGAGAGGCAGAGGCGGAAAGGCATACACATGAAGATTACTCCAATTGAAAGAAAGAGCATCCACTTTCCAAGCTGTGGGATGAAACCTTTTTGTTCAAAACTTTGGCAGCTGGTGGTTTAGTGGAGAAGCGAACAGATCTATGTCTGGAGTTCCCCATGACACTGTCAATTTCTGAAATACATGAGGATCCAATTTCCACTCGTGAGGATCCATAATTCGTCTGCTCAACACATCTGCTAAGGAGTTCTGTGCTCCCGGCAGAAACCTTGCCTGAAGATTGAGCTGTAAACTGAGAGCAGTCTCCCACAAAATCATTGCTTGCCTGCATAGAGGATAAGAATGTGTTCCCCCTTGCTTGTTGATGTACCACATGACAGTTGTGTTGTCTGTTAGAATCAACACCTGCCCTGGAAGAAGTAAATCCTTGAAAGCTATTAATGCAAACTGGACTGCTAACATCTCCTTCAAGTTGATATGTAGATGATGTAGTCTGGCAGGCCACTTGTCTTGTATCCACTTTCCGTTTAGATGAGCTCCCCAAGCTTTGTCTGAGGCATCTGTCGTTAAAATCTGACTCGCCTCTGGCCGGGTCACAGAGAGTCCCTTGTTTAGGTGACATTCCTGAGCCCACTACAAAAATTCCTTTTGAATGCAAGGTATTATTTGAATGACAGTGTCCAGATCCTGGCAGTGCTGTGTCCATACATTTTTGAGATACCATTGTAGCTTCCTCATATGCAGTTTGGCATTGGGAAGCACCAGAATACAAGATGCCATGAACCCTAAGGCTTGAAGGACTGTCCTTGCAGTCAGCCCGGACTGATGAGATAGTTGATGGAAGTAAAGGGAAAGATTCTTTTGTTTGTCCGGGGTCAAAAAGGCCATCTGGGATGCTGTATTAAGTCTTACACCCAGAAAGCACATGTCCTGAGAGGGTACTAGACTGGACTTTATTTCGTTCACAGAATACCCCAGGCATCTTAGCACTGCTATCACATATTCCAAATGATGAAGAAGCTCGTCCCTTTCTTGGGCCAGAATCAGGCAATCGTCCAAATAAGGATAGATCTGTATTCCTTTTAGCCTGAAGAAAGCTATCACTGGAGCCAGAACTTTCGTGAACACCCTGGGCGCAGTAGATAAGCCAAAGGGCAATGCAGAGAACTGATAGTGAGAAGTCCCAGCTCGAAAACGCAGATACTTCCTGCAACTTAGTCTGATAGGAACATGAAGGTAAGCCTCCTTGAGATCCAAAGTCACCATCCAATGATCTTTGCCCAGCAGAGGTAAAAGCTGCTGTAACGTCAACATTTTGAACTTGGGAATGTCCAGATAAGTGTTGAGGATAGATAAATCCAAAATTGGTCTCCACGTGTTCCCCTTCTTTGGTACTAGGAACAGGCGAGAATAAAATCCTAGGCCCACTTCTGGCATAGGGACCGGCTGTATGGCCCCTATTTGGAGTAACAGAGAAATTTGCTTGTGAGCCTCTATTCTTTGTTGAGGAGGAACGTCTGGCATGCCTTTGAAAGGAGGCAAGGTATGGAAATAAAACCTGTAACCGTGGTGTATGATATCCAATACCCATCTGTCTTGGGTAATTAAACTCCAATTTTCTTTGAAAAGTGCCAACCTTCCTCCCAAAGGTGCTGCCAGACGAGAAGGCTCTGGCAGCTGAAAAGGTAGGTCATTGGGTCTGTTTACGAAAGGACTGACCCCTGCCCTCACCGAAGACTGTGCAGGAGAACTCCTGCTCTAGGCCTGAAAGAGCCCTGAGCTCTGCCCCTACCACGTCTAGATCTACCCCTAGACTGGGAATCATAAGAAGGATACGTCCACCCCTTAGTAGGCCAATTTCTACTAAACTTTGGAGGTTGGACCTGCAAAAAATCTTTAACAGTCTGCATAGACTTAGCCTTGTCTTCCATTTTCTTTAAAACTGCCTCAACAGGAGAACCAAACAACACATCGGATTGTAAAGGAGCATCTAAAATCCTTGTTTTAACATGGTCAGATAAATTTTGATCCCTCAGCCAGGCGTGCCTGCGAAGAACTGACCCAGTGGCAGCCACCCTAGACGAGGCCTGTACAGCATCAAAACCACATTGCAAAGAATGCTTACCCACCTGTTCAGAAACATGTACTAAATCTTGCAACTCTTTACAATCAATACCTTCCGCCAAAGCATCAATCTTAGACTTCAATTGTGAAAGGAGATAGTTTTGGTATTTCAACATGTGAAACTGGCAATTCAAAGCCTTCATAGCTAGAGTGGAAGAAGTATAAACTTTCTTTCCCCATCTATCCAAGGCCCTGGCCTCTATCTGCAGGAACCGGATTATTGACAACAGAAGCCTTAACACCTTTAGGCCCCTGGCTAACAGTTTCTGGGTCTGCCCTAGGACTCTTAAAAAGATACTTATGAGCTTCAGGCACCCTGTAATACCTATCCGGTTTAACAGGAGCAGGAGGCAAAGAATCAGGATTAAGAGAAGCCTCTGTAAAAACATCTTCCACTACATCCAAAACAGGAGGTATAGCCAAAGGCCTATGCTGGGGTAAAAACAAAAATTCCCTAAGCCTTTTCCTGGAATCAGAGAAGTCCTGACCTTCCCACTTAAAATGCTCCCTCATGGAATGAAGAGTTTCTGAAAAAGAAAAATCCTCAGGAGGAGAAGCAGAAGGAGTAGAATCATCCACATCAGAATAAGGAGAGTACTCCTGCAAGTCTTCAGCCGAAGACTCTGAAACATCCGAAGCCTGCTCAAAACTCCCTAGCTCAGGCTCCACCCTAGGTCTCTTATCAGGAGGGGGCAAAGAACCCCTAATCAAAGTAATCAAACCTTCTGCCATTTTAAGCATATGCTTCTTGGGCACAGTTCCTGAAGAACTGGGGGTGACACCAACTGAAGCTAAACCTGGCCTGCCTCTGGGAGAAGCCTTGGAAACAGAAGGAGAGGGCCTAACCACCCTAGGCAGGGAGGGGAGTATAGTAACCTGAGAAGCCCCATCAGCCTGACCTGCCTCCTGAGAGGCCACATCCTGCAATAACAAAGTCTCTCCCTGGGACCCCAAAGAAACCTCCGGTGGAACCACCGGCTCCACCGACACCTCTAAAGAACCGGCGTCCGGTACGGATGGTTCTTCTAGCCTAGGCTTAACTGCTTTGTCCTTGCGCTTCTTGAAGAAGCGGCGTCGGAGCATCCGGCGGCATTTTATAATTGCACCGCTTCCCGAAGACTAACCTGGCACAATCTAATCTTCTCTTTATAGTGCGCTTATTGAATCTAGCACAAGAGCGACACCCAACAACGTCGTGCTCAGGCCCTAAACAAGGAATACACAAAGTATGATAGTCTCTATGCGGTATCTGTTTCCCACAAGAAATACAATTATTCACTTTTTCTGACATCCGGTAAACCACTGAGGCAAGAAAAAACTAAAATATTCCCCAACGGGGTACTTAGCCAACTTTGACTCGGTCTGAAACTCCGAAATCGAACAATTTCAGAACGCCAACCGGCACTTCCAACGCTGCTTCTGCATCTGATCATGCGGCAAAAAAGACTGAGGATATGACGTCGGTCATGCGCATTTGTACCCTGACGTCCTGATGTCAGTCAAATGCGCCTTGACCGACGTCAGCCTTATACTTTGATATTCGGGGCGACCGAGGACAGCGGACTACCCAAGTGTAAGGACTGCAGCAATGTGAGATGAAGAACATCAAGTCTCAGGTCAAATGATTCTTTGGCACTAAAAAGAACCTTGAGTAAATTTACGATCCTGCTTGATCTGGTGGAACGTTTTGGATGACTCCCTCTTCTAGCAGCTTTTGGATTTCTAATGCTGCTAACTCCCCTCCATTATTATTACACGCTTTTTGGCATGGGTTGGACAGAGAAACTCTGTTCAGCTAGTTCCTTTTTGGGTGCTGCCACCACAACCATAGCATCTACAGGAAAACACTTACTCCAGTACTCACCGTCTTTGGGGGCTCCTAAAAGGGAATGACGTATCCTCTGGATATGATCCTTTGCACCCAATAATTTCTTGTGATGGCTATCCAGGCATCTGGGTGCAAGTAAAAACTCTCCTCCCCCCGACTGCCTCCAGAGAAGAACAGTCGGGCCACCTTTCAGGAGTGCTGAAAAGGCATGTCCAAGAAAGAATCTCAAGACCCTGGGTTCTGTGGACCCCCTCGGCTGCTAAGACAGTGTCTTCAGTTATTATTTCTCCCTCTGCCTCTGGAATAAAAATCCCCACGTGAGTCCTGAAAAGGTTCTTGAGATTTTCAGAACCACATCTTCTTACCACCATGCAGATTCCTAGAGAAAGGTCTTTGTGGGGTAGAGAAACAGATTCCAATAGCAGACAAGGCCTTTCCATCTTTCTCACTGCGGGAAAGTGTGTAACTGTGGGCCCAAACAGGAAGATCCATCAAAAAGAGCACTGATGAAAGGATTTAAAGAGCTCTGCAAAATCGCACTGTTTCATCCAGGCACATCTCCTTATGGCTAAGCCTGAACCAGCGGCCTGTGAGGAACCTTCAGCAACTTGCGATATTAACCTCATGTATGCACTGGATATTTATTGCAGGGTGGCTAGTTGGGAGGAATAGGTTTTCTCTTCCTCTGCCGACATGGATCCTTGGGTAGACTTAGAGAGTTCCTTGATCAAGCCTCTTTGTAATCTAGTAAAATGTGCCAGGTAGTTTGTCAACCTTTGCCTTGCAGTTGCTCAAGTGTAATGTGCTTTCCAAACCTGTCCAACACCCTAAACTCCGTTACGGGGATGGACAGAGGAACTCTGTTTGGCTAGCTCCTTTTTGGTGGCTGATGCCACAGCCATAGTATCTACAGCAATACCCTTACTCCAGTACTGCCGGTCTTTGAGGGCTCCAAAAATCTTGTCTGGACAATGGGGGATAGGCTCCATGTAATCTGGTTCCCTCCATGCCCAATGGGAGATAAAGTCTACAAGGTCACCTGCCAGGGAATAACCAAAAACATAGAAGGACCAGACCGGAAGGCTTCGAGAAAAGTACAGTTTTGTACCTACCATAAATGTAGATGTCCGATAGGTATGCATCTGCAGTCATAACATATGGGTTGTCCTGCCTCAGGCAGCCCCTCGGTCGGCCGGATTCCAAAGTCTGGGGTCTGGCCTCGGCTGATGTCGCACTTTCCCCGACGTCAGAGCGTCTGGGGTATAAAAGCATCAGCCGACGCCATTTTCCTCAGTGTTTCTTGCCCCAGATGCCAGGTGCCCTCTAGGAAGGCCAAAATTTAGAGGAATGCAGTAAAATTCCAAACATTTTCAAATAAATATATACATATGCATACAAACAAATACACCATAATAGATCCCCCAGCTAGCTAATGGAGGGGGTAAGTACCCTAAGAATACCACAGAGGGGAAGGAGGGAGGGTTACCCTGACTGCAGATGCATACCTATCGGACATCTGCATTTATGGTAGGTACAAAACTGTACTATGTCCTTCAAGGATGCATCTGCAGCCATAACATATGGGTAGAATACCATAGCCAATCTGGGGGAGGAGGTGCTAAGAAAAGGATGGTGTAGTTAAGATCCCCTGCAGGACTGCAGTAGCAAAACCTGCTCTGGATCTGGAGTATAAAGGTAGATTGTAATGTTTGGCAAATGTATGCACGGCGCTCCATGTAGCAGCTTCTAAAATGTCCTTGGTAGCCACCCCTCGTAGGAAGGCTGTAGTGGTGGCCGTGGCCCTTGTGGAATGAGGCCTGATGTTTGCAGGAACTGTCTTTCCATGAAAGGAGTAACAAAATCGAATGCAATTTCCTATCCATTTTGAAATTGTCTGTTTGGAAATTGCTTTTCCTTGTACCCCAGCAACATATGCTACAAATAGTTGGCCAGTTTTTCTGCTACTTTTAGTTCTGTCCAAGTAGTAGCGTAGTTGTCTGTGTATATCCAGGGTGTGCAGAAGTTTTTCCCCTCTATTCTGTGAATTTGGGAAGAACGTAAGCAAGTGAATAGCTTGGTTCAGGGATACCCTAGATACCACCTTTGGCATAAAAGTAGGATTGGTTCTTAGTGAAACTCTGTCCTGATGGAAGATAAGTAAAGGCTGTACTGCCATTAAAGCTTGTAACTCAGATACTCTTCTTGCTGATGTTATTGCCAGAAGGAATGCAGTTTTCCAAGACAAACTGTAGATCCGCCGATGCTGCTGGTTCAAAGGGAGGAAGTGTTAGTTTCTCCAGCACAAAGTTGAGATCCCAAGTAGGTAAAGGGGGTTTTCTTGGAGGATTGATATTTTTGATCCCTCTCAGAAATTGCCTGAGGAGAGGGTGCGAGAAGATAGGTGGATCCACATTGTATTCTGCTGAAATTGCTGAGGCATGAATCTTAATGGAAGAATAGGACAGGCCATTGTGGAACAATTCTGCTAAGTATTCCAGAATATGTGTCATGCTCGCCACTGTCACATCTAAGCCTTTTGTTGTGTTCCAAATGAGAAATCTTTTCCATTTAGCTGAGTATGTCTTCCTTGTGGAAGGCCGGCGAGCTTCCATAATAATGTCCTTCACTCTCTGTGATAAAATATTTTGATTGGAATTTAAGGAATTTTTCAGGCAGTTAGCTGCAATGTTGTCAAGTTGGGATGCATGATCTTGAAATTGTTCTGCGTCAGAAGAAGAGGCCATAGGGGGAGAGGCCATGGTTTTGCCTGTGACATGCTCCTCAATAGTGGATACCAGTGTTGCCTTGGCCAGTCTGGAGCTATCAGAATCACTCTTGGCTGTTCCTCCCTGATCTTCAGTAGAACCTTGTACATTAATGGGAGAGGTGGGAAGGCATATACTTTTAGAGCTTTCCAGCTGAAAGAGAGGGAGTCCACCCTCCAAGCTTGTGGGTGATATGTCCTTAAGCAGAATGTCTTCAGTTGATTGTTGAGGGGGGAGGCGAACAGATCCATCTCCGGCTTTCCCCATGCCTTTGTTATGAGTTGGAAGATGTCTGGGTGCAGCATCCATTCGTGTGCATCCATGGTAGTTCTGCTTAAGCTGTCTGCCAGTGTATTTTCCTTTCCTGGCACGAACTGGGACTGTAGTTGGATATTGAGTTTCAGGCATAGTTCCCATAGATTCATAGTCAGCCGGCATAGAGGGTAGGAGTGTGTGCCTCCCTGCTTGTTTATGTACCACATGACCGTGGTGTTGTCTGTCCTTATTAACAGGTGGCCTTGATGGAGGAAAGGTTTGAAGGCCTCGATTGAGTGTATCACTGCCAGCATTTCCTTTTGGTTTATGTGCAAGCGCAGCTGCCCTTGAGACCATAGGCCTTGGATACATTTTCCCTCCATGTGTGCTCCCCATCCTCGGTCTGAAGCATCCGTGGTGATGGCTTGTTTTGTTTTTGGTTTGTTGAAAAGCAACCCTCTGCTGGACTGGCAGGCCTGAGCCCACCACAGGAATTCCTTTTGAAGGCAAGGAATGATTGGTATCAAAGTTTCCATACTGTGACTGTGTTGAGACCATACACTCCTTAGATACCATTGTAATTTTCTCATATGCAGCCTGGCCTGTGGTATCAGAATTATGCAGGATGCCATGTAACCCAGGGCCTGCAGGATTTTCCTTGCAGTAAGCGGAGTTTGTCTTGTCAGATTCATGAAATAATCTGGAAGTTGTTTTTGTTTTTCTTCTGTGAGAAAGGCCATTTGGGTGGTTGTGTCTAGATCTGCACCCAAAAAGGTTATCCTTTGGGATGGAACAAGTCTTGATTTTTGGATGTTGACTGTGTATCCCAAGGCCTGTAACAGGTGGATGGCATAGGCCAAGTCCTTTATCAAATTTTCCTTGTTGTCCGCTTGTATAAGGCAGTCGTCCAGATATGGGTAGATTTGAATCCCCTGAAGTCTGCAGTGAGCAATTACTGATGCCAGGCATTTCGTGAATACTCTGGGCGCAGTAGATAAGCCAAAGGGCAATGCTGAGAATTGATCATGCTCTGATCCTGCAAGAAATCTGAGGTGTCTTCTGCAACTTGGTCGAATAGGGACATGCAGGTATGCCTCCTTGAGATCTAGAGTCACCAGCCAAGACTCCTTGCCCAACATGGGAAGATGATGCTGTAGGGTCAGCATTTTGAATTTTGGCACAATGAGGTAAGTATTCAGTGCGGACAGGTCGAGAATAGGCCTCCATTGATTTTCTTTTCTTGGTACAAGGAATAGTCTGGAGTAAAATCCTTGGCCTTGTTCTGAAAGTGGTACCTTTTCTATAGCTTTCATTTGAAGCAAGTTGTTGATCTGCTTTAAAGCCTCTGCTCTCTGATTTGGTGGCAGGTTTGGCATTCCGTTTCTTTTTGGCAAAGTGTGGAAGTGGAACCTGTATCCTTTGTCTATTATTTGCAGTGTCCACGTGTCCCTTGTAATATAATGCCAGTTTTCTGAGAATAAAGCAAGCTTTCCGCCCATGGGTGCTTCCAGTTGAGCCCTGGTAGGCGGAATCAGAGTAAAGTCATTGAGTCTGTCCTGGAGTAGTAGTAGTTGTTGCTGTTGTTGCACTACCTCTCTGGTTGGCAGGCTGCCACTGACGGCCTCTGTAGGAGCCCCTAGACTGCCCTCTGCCTCTGGGGCACCTGTTCCTGCCTCTCTGGGCTCTGTCCGAGTCTGGAAAGGACCAATTCTTAGTAGGCCAGTTTCTGCTGAATCTCGGTGGTTGTACTTGCAGGAAATCCTTAACTGTTTGCACAGATTTTGCCTTTTCTTCAAACTTTAAGACCTCTTGAGCCGAGGAGCCAAATAAATTTTGTTTCTCCACTGGAGCATCCAGGAGTTTAGCTTTAACATGGTCTGGCAAAGATTGTTCCTTCAGCCAGGCATGCCTACGAATAACTGCCCCAGTCATAGCTGACCTACATGAAGCCTCCAGTGCATCATAGCCACACTTTAAGAAATGATTACTAACCTGCTGTGAGTTGTGTACCAAATCCTGAAGGGATTTACGGTCAAGGGGTTCAGGAGAAGAATGTTTCTTATTCAGTTCATCTAACAAATACTCTTGGTACTGTATCATATGAAATTGACAATTGAATGCCCTGACGGAAATAGTTGCAGAAGTATATACCTTCTTTCCCCATCTCTCTAAAGCTCTAGACTCTCTTTCAGAAGGTAGAGGATTTTTGGCAGTGGCAGCCGCAACCCCTTTAGGGCCCTGAGAAATAGTTTCTGGGTCTGCAGAGTGGGCTTTATGCAGATGAAAATGAGAATCCGGGACCCTGTAGTATCTATCAGGTTTGGCAGGTGCCGGAGGGAGAGTATCAGGGGCTGTACTGACATCATTGTACACATCATCAATTACATTCAAAACAGGAGGTATAGCTAAGGGCCTATGTTGAGGCAAATGCAAAAAGGTCCTTAATCTTTTTCTAGAATCAGAGAATTCCTGACCTTGCCATTGAAAATGCTCTCTCATGGAGTGTAGAGTCTCACCAAAGGAAAACACTTCAGGGGGGGAGGCCGAAGGGATAGATTCTTCAGCATCAGAATCCTCATAGGGCGAATAAGCCTCCTCCTGGTGGTCGGGCAACTCAGATCCATCGGTGGACTCATCTGAGGAGTGTGGGTCAGAGGGCTCAGTCCTGGGCCTTTTGTCTGGTGGTGGATGAGAGGCCCTGTCTGGGTGAGGTTGAGAACCTCTAAGGAAATAAGGTCCTCTACAAGGCTGAGGATCTGAGAACTAGAAGAAGGCCTCTGGGAGGTAGTCTTGGGAGGCAAAGCTTTAGCCCTAGAAAAGGCTTTTATGGACATGGAAGCAGGGGGCCTAGCTGCCCCACGTGCAGGAGTAGATTTGTCCAAAGGTATGGTGTCGGACATTTCCTGGACACTGGTTTCGGTAGGTAGCTCGGCAGCCGACTCAGCCGGGGCCTCCCGGGCCGCGGTGGTCGGTTGAGTGGATTCGGAAGGAGGAATCTCTGAGGACTCCGTTTCCTTATGAGGCATTTGTTTCCCACAAGTTAAACAATTATTTACTTTATCGGACATCGGCTGAGGCAAGAAAGAGTCCCCAACGGGGTACTTAGCTTTTTCGAAGTCTTCGGTAGCTGAATCACAGGATCTGACCGACCGGCACTTGTGAACAGCTTCTGCTTCGGGCACCGCGCGGCAAGAAAGACTGAGGAAAATGGCGTCAGCTGATGCTTTTATACCCCAGACGCTCTGACGTCAGGGAAAGTGCGACATCAGCAGACGCCAGACCCAGACTTTGGAATCCGGCCGACCGAGGGGCTGCCTGAGGCAGGACAACCCATATGTTATGACTGCAGATGCATCCTTGAAGGACATCAACTCCTCTTAAGAAGGGCTTTGGGAGGACCAACCACCTTTTTGGCGCAGGATCTCTAAAATGTCCCCAAAGGAGACATCCTCAAGTGGGAACCTAAGGGACCCTTCCCCCTCATCAAAATCCATGTCCTCAGTTAAAGATTCCAGAGGGGAATACAAGTGCCTCCTCTTGCACTTCCTCTTTCTGTGTACCTCTTCAGTGGGGAGCTTTGGAGAAGTATCAGAAGAGACGGGGAATTCCTGAACTGTCTGGAAGCGCTTACAGGCTGGTTGTCCTTGTGGGTAAGGATAATGAGACGTAAGAGCTCAAATCTGTTGGGGAATGGGTGTAGGATCTGTGGAAGTGAGAGCCGAATATTCCCTGGGACAAAAGAACAAACCTTCCACTACCTCAAAGGCAGAGTGTTCAGGAGAGGTACAAAAACAACCTCACTAGAGCTAAAGCTCTCAGCTCAGCCAGTTCTCCACCCCCTCCCTGATCATCTCTCCGAGGAGCAAATCAGACCCAAGCTGTCCAGCACCGAAGCCCTGAGGGCATGCAATGACTTCTAAAACCTCAGAGTCAAAGTCAACTCCCCTGGATCCGGCGCGGATGCTTCAGCTCCAGGACTCGTCCTGCTTAGTGGGGATTGGCACCACATAGGTCAGGGAGAAAGAAGGTGGTATCCTTCATCAGACACACACCAGCTCTCGGCATTCTCAGATCCGATGGCTCCAAACTATGGGTCGGATCAGAGAAGGAGTTACTATGGGATGTGAAGGTGGCTGAAGGCTCACAGATCTGATGGGAGATGAAGCTGGCTACACCCCATCTGGATTTGCGTTCTAAGAAATTTTCTCCTCATCCTGTCCATATCTGCTCTGGAAAGACTATGGGAGGACCTGAGTGAAGAAGATGTGGAAGGAGGATGGGATGACTTCTTAGGAGTCTCCGGCAGAAAAGGAGACCCCAGTCTGGGAGCAATATTCCGGAGAAAATCTCAGGGTTTGGATCCCAGGAGACCTAACAACAGAAGGCTGTCAGACCCAAAGGTGTCAGATCTAACAAGTTTTGGATTTTGGAAGGTGGCTCTGAGACAGTGCCAGAGAGACTTCCTGTGTTCCTTCAGCTCTGATGGGTTTTGCTTTTTACTGGGGGTTTGAACCCCAGAAGTAGAAGCAATACAGGACGCAGAAGGTTTTAAAAGGCTCTTCAGGACCAACTTATTCTGCCCATCACAGATCTCCCTCGAGTTAAATCCTGCACAGATCATACATGAAATCTGTAAGTGAGAAGGGCCTAAACGATATATGCACTCCCTACAGGCATCAGAATTGGGTATCTTATGCCCACAGGAAGTGCACTTCTTAAAACCAGTTAGCTTTTCAGCCATACCAACAACCAAATGCTAGCCAACCATAAAAATAAAGGAAAAAGAGGAGAGAGAAAAAAGAAAAAGAGAAACTCTACCAGAAACTTTATACATAGAAAGTTTTTTTTTATTTATTTCAGAAAAGACAGATATAGGAAAAGATTAACTACCAACAACGGTAGAAAAGAATACCTAAATAATAGAAGAAGGCCCAATACCAACAATGGTACAAAAAGTTACCCAAACCAAAATCCGAAGGTAAAAAAGAATAAAGGGAGGAAGGCTAAAGAAAAACATATATTAAACGTAAGAAAATAGAAGCAAAAAATAAATTGCATCTACTCAAAATTCCTAGCAAGGCACCCTAGAGCTCGAAAGAATGCAATCCCAACCAAATCATTAGAGCA
The DNA here is from genome assembly GCF_019279795.1 of Protopterus annectens. Taxonomy (NCBI): domain Eukaryota; kingdom Metazoa; phylum Chordata; order Ceratodontiformes; family Protopteridae; genus Protopterus; species Protopterus annectens. The sequence continues at coordinate 209,692,067 of NC_056733.1, forward strand.
GCAGATGAGATCTGAAGTAATCTGTCAAGTTAGGGGCATTATGGGTAAAGAGAGGAGCTCCAAAGTCAGATCCAAGAATCTAGAGATATTGACCGAGTCAGACCAGAGACCCATATATTGAGGAATGAATGAAAATTACATCAGATTTAAAGGATGGCTCAGCTACAAAACACACCCAAGATTGCAATTCTGACCTCATAGCTTCCAGTGCAGCATACTGTGAAAGCATGACACTGCAACCACAGTGAAAAAAAATATATTTACACTAGTGAAATATACAGGTTATTTGATGTTGCTCTAATGAAAACTAAGTAGAGAAGTAGCCTATGACACTACTGTCTTCTGTACACTGAGTTTACATTTAAAACAGAACTTCAAATAAAAAAGGAAGTATAATACAACTGGTCTATATTAAAAGATCAAATGTTTAGGTGATTGAACACCTAAACATCAAACTTGTAATATCGAAAGCAAAAAACAGCGAATGTTCAATTTACCACAGGGAAAGATTTCCCTTGGCCGTTTGCCAGATTTTGCTGTTTTGTCTACTGTAGAGCGAACTCAGAGTTGGTATATTTAGTTAGGGGAGGTGTGTGGGGGGTGAAGCCCCCTACTTAGTTTCGGTGTAAAGTTATTTTTTTATTTTCGTGGCCAATGGACGTCTTTCACTGCGATGTTTGACATTTTTAGGTTTGATATTAAAAGTTCGATGTTTAGGTGTTCGATCACCTAAACATTCGATCTTGTAATACAGACACTAATGCACCATGTCAGACTGCACTAGTGAACAAGTGCAAATTATGTACTGATTAAGTCATATCTCAGTCCCTGTTTGACATTTCATTATTATTCTTTCACAGTACCAAATATATGATCAACTACCAATAACAAAAAAAAAAAAAACCTTAAAACTCCTGTTCTGGTCAAACAGAGAGTACATTTACTTATGATGAAATTACAACACAGTAAAAAAAGCATTTTAGGTCATTACTGAAGTTAGCACATTAAGCAGAAGTTCAGTACAGCAACCACAATGTAAGAAAAATATAACACAATATGTATTACTGTGGTGGTAAAAACATAAATTAAAGCCAGTGAGCTTGTTTTTGAAAGGCTGCACCTCTGTCCACTCTGAATTTCATTATGAAACTTGCAGGTAAGATCAAGGTGTGCTGTTTGTTACAAGAACACACTTAAAACTGTAATTCTACCTATACAGTTTTCATTGCAACACACCTTTGAAGTCTGATCCCAGAACTTTAGCTGCTTGAAAATCTGGCATTGTAGCCATGGTATATTATAACTGGGGGGAGGAGAGTTATGTACTCACCACAACATTTCATCGGTGTTGTCCATTTTCATTTTTCCTCAACTGTTGTGTTCTGATCTGACCTTCGGATCCAACTCTTGACACTTTTTACAGCTTGTGAACACAAAGCTCTAAAGCTCCTCTCTTACCCATAATGCACCAGTTCCCTACCATACCTCAGATCTTGTCTGCTGGCATTTAGTCAATAAAGAAAACAAATTCCAGTATCTGGAGCTCAAAGTAACACCGGTTCCTCTAGTATCACCAGATCCTTCCAGAAGTCAAATTTGAGGGGGTTGGAAGGAGGGAAGTTCAGAAAGAATGAAAATGGACAACATGGATGGAAAGTTATGGTGTGTGCATAATTTTTTTTATCTGATGATTTTTATTCATTCCTCAACTGTTGGGAAAGATTCTCCAGCTATCTAAATCACGGAAGGACTCTAAAGGAGGATATTCCTGTGCACCACTGAGCAAAAGGCTGCTCTTCCTCTAGAGACCAGATCCAACCTGTAATGAGCAATAAATGTATGAGGGTTAGCCCAAGTTGCAGATGCACACATCATTCAAGGAAGATCAGGATAAAAATACTAAAGATAAGAGGTTGCCATAGACCTGGTAAAAATGAGATTTAAGAGGTTTTTGGCAGAGGCAAATCTACTTTTTGTAAACAAATGAAATACAATCAATTTGGCTAAAATTACTATGGTGACTGGTTTGCCTAACTTTGAATCTGAAGTTGAGACAAATATTTGATCAGATTTCCTGAAAATTTTTGTCCTGTGGAGGTAAAAATGTAACTGCCTGTGAACATCCAACAGATACAGAATGTACTTCTTTGTTTAAAAAATTTGGAAAGAAGACTGATAGTTTGATTAATACTTGATTCTGACACCAACTTAGGAAGGAAGGATGGGTTAGTTCATAAGGATACTTTATCCTTATGAAAAATCAAATAAACAGGTTTATAAGATATGGCTTGAATTTCTGATACTCTTCTAGCAGATATAATGCCCACTAAAAAGATAATCTTCCAAGTTAAACATTTCAATTCACATTTGGCTGACAGTTCAAAGGGAAATTTTGCCAAAACACTGTAAAAACTTCATTCAAATCCCACGGGGGAGTAGGATCTTTAAAAGAGGGTCCAAGAAGAATGGTTCCTCTCATAAAAGCCTTGCAAAGTTTGAAAGAAGCTAAAAGCAAATTGTTTACTTCAATGTGAAAATTATAAATGGCAGCTAGTGGCACTTCAACAGTAGAAGAACTGGCACCTTCATAAACTGTAGCTAGAAACTCTCGAACCTTGGATACTGGAGCTGAAAAGGGGTCGGGTATCACTCTGCTGTGCCCAAACAGCAAACCTTTTCCATTTACTTCTGTAAATTTTTCTAACTGAAGTTTTGTGGGAGGATAAAAAGTGTGGTAGACAGGGGGACAGCATCTGGGCTACCTTGCTATTAACTGAAGTGGAAAACCATGTGGTCAGTTTCAGGTCTAAGATGTCTTGTATATCATGTTTGTCGGGTGAGATTGGAGGTCTGAAACCGGATTCAGAATCCATGGGGAGTGAAGCAGATGAGGCCAAAGAAAGGGGAACCAAATCTGACAAGGCCAATAAGGAGCAAGGAGGATGACTGTGCCCCTTCAATCGAGATGCTTTCTGAAGGAATTTGGGGATTAAAGATACTGGGGGAAAGTCGTAGAAGAGACCGGGGGTGCAATCATGGAGAAGACCATCTCTCAGTGATTCCCCAGTGGGCGGACTATGGCAAAAAAACTGCTGCACTTGTTGAGGGGGATACAAAGAGATCGCAGCAAGGCTGACCCCCATAGACAGAATATCTTTTTTGCCACTTTCGTATTGAGACCACACGTGAGGCATTAGAATGGACCTGCTTAATTAGAAAGTTATGTCTTACCATAACTTGGCATCTGTGTTGTTCATCTTCATTCTTCCTCAAGATAGGGTCAGTTTGTGTTATACAGGTACCATAACATTAGATGTCCTTCTCTTCTCTGTTGCAGTATTCTTTAAATGAGGGAGATTGCCTACCAAGCGAGAAATTCGTCAGTATACAAAAGTCTTCAGTGCTTTTGGTGCGTGGTACATAGCACAAAGGCTATTGGATGTAGGTCATAAAAGTGACGTACACACGCACCATCCTCAAAACTCAGTACCCCAGGGAGAATACTTGAGAAATAGGTAAGTATGGCAGGTACATTCAAGGAAGAATAAATGCAGTGGGATGGAGGGAGGGACAGAATACCGCAGAGAGGAGGACATCTAACATTATGGTAAGATGTTACACAACTAACCTATGTCCTATTCTGCTGTTGCAGTATTCTTTACATGAGAGAGAATGCAAAAGCTCTTGAGAAGGAGAGGAAGAGGTAGGGGCAGAGGAGCTTTCCAGGAAGCTGTGAAGAATGGCCCTAGCGAAGACTACCCTGGATTTGGAAATGTTGGCCAGTTTGTAGTGTATGGTAAAAGTATGCACTGAGGACCAAGTAGGTGCCCGCAGAATGGAGTTTGTGTCCAACCCTTTGAAGAATGCACCAGATGAGGCAATGGTTCTCATTGAGTATGCCCTCATTGAGGAAGGTGGGTGGGGGTCTTTCCATGGTATTTATAGCAAAAGGTAATAGCTTTTGAAATCCAGTTGGAAATAGTTTGCTTACAGACTGGAAGTCCTAAGGCTCCAGGATGGAAGGACACAAACAGTCGGACTTCCTGATGCTCTTGGTTTTGCTAACATAAAACCCAAGTTGTCTGCGTCTGTTTAGGGTATGCAGAACTCTTTCCGCAGAGTTTTGGGGAGAGGGGGAAAAAGGTACGACGGTGGATAATTTGGTTGGTTGAGTGATGACTCATTTTCCACCTTAGGCATAAAGGAGGGGTTGGTGCGGAGAGAAACCCTGAGCTTATGGAACACTAAGAAAGGAGGGGAAGCCACAAGAGCCTGAAGTTCAGAAATTCTTCTGACAGAATTGTTTTCCAGGAGCAGAATTTTAGAGAGGCAGAAGCTACTGGCTCAAATGGAGCTACGGTCAGTTTTTCCAAGATAAAGTTAAGATCCCAGGTGGATGAAACTGGTCTCCTGGGAGGTCTCATGTGAAGGATGCCTTTTAGGAATTGTTTGGCCTGAAACTTGTAAGCCAAGGGAGGTGAGACAGGCAGACAAGCAGAGATGGCTGACTTGTGCACTTTCATTGAAAAGTACATGGGACCATCATTCAGCAGCTTATAGAGGTATGCTAAGACCGTGGGGACATCCATTGTTAGTGGGTCCAGCTTATGTGAAAAACACCAGAATGAAAATCTTTTCCATTTGAATAAACAAGATCCTCTAGTGTTGGGTTTCCTGGCCTCCTGCAACATCCTGAGCATATCCTCTGAAAAAAGGTGTCTGCATGGAATAAAGGCCCTATCACCCACAGCGTCATCTGCAGGGTTGACAGGTGAGGATGAATGAGGGTTCCCTTGTGTTGTGCGAGTAGGTCCTCTCTGTGGGGTAACTTGCAGTGATTGCCCTTGACTAAATGCAGGAGTAAGGGGAACCACTGTTGTCTTGGCCAAAAGGGAGTCATCAATAAGATTTTTGGTCTGTCCTGCTGTATCTTCAGTAGGACTTTTGAAATGAAAGGCAGGGGAGGGAATGCATATAACTGCCCTCTCCATGAGGAACTTAAGTGCATCTACTTTCCAGAGGGTGTGGGTCTCTGGCACAAAACTGAGGAAGCTGTCTGGTCATGGGGGAAGCAAAGAGATCCACTTGTGGAATACCCCCCTTGGTGGGCAATGTCCAAAAACACGTCCCTGTGAAGCATCCATTCATGGGGTTGTATTTTGGGCCTGCCGATACATTCAAGCAGGAGAGAATGTAAAACTACCTGAAAGGGTATCTGCAATTTGACCGCCAGCTCCCACACTTGCAAGGCTAGTGTGCACAGGAGGTAGGACCTGGTCTCCCCCCATTTGTTTACATACCAGAGCAATGTCATGTTATCTGTGAAAACTTTTATGGGCCCTGGAATGAGGAGAGACTGAAAGCCTGAACTGCCAGAGGCAGTGCTCTCATTTATTTTATGTTTATGTGATCTTTCCTTTGAGAGGGTGACCAAGTGGGCCTTATGCTTTCATGGTGCTGAAGGCTACTCCCCAGCCTGTATCTGGCGAGTTTGTGTACATCTCTTGTATTGGAGGTAGAGGATGAAGTGGGAGGCATGGTTGGCTGAGAGTTGTCGAGTCCACCAAGTTATTTTCTTCTGCAGGCAGAGAAGGAGAATTTGGAACTTGGAACTCCAGAGGATGTAAGTTGTCCACACTGACTTCAGGAACCATTGCCATTTCCTCATATACATTTTTTCAGAGGGAACATTGGGATGGTGGAAGCCTTAAAACCCAAGGTCCTGATAAAGGTTCTGGCTGAACTGTGTGAAACAGGGACGACGTTTTGAAAGAAGGTAGTGAGCTTCTGGATGGGAAGGAAACCTTCATGAGGTCTGCTTGGATCCTGCAGCCCAGGAAAATGTGATCCTGTGATGGGGAGAGAACTGATTTTTGGTAATGTATGGTGAACCCCAGGGAAAGAAGGATGGAAATTGCATGGTTGAGATCTTGCTGTAGTGCCTCTGGTCTGCTCGGAAAAGAAGGTCTTCCAACTATGGGAAAGTTTGGATGCCTTGCAGTCTGCAGAATGCCACCACTGGTGCTAGACACTTTGTAGCCTCTGGACACTTTCAGTTTACTGCCTTGCCTTTGGTCTTTCTACTGCACCAAGGTTTTTCACAGAGAATCTTAGATATTTCCTGTAGCTGGGATGGATAGGAATATAAAGATAGTCATCCTTTATGTCTACTGATGGCATAAAGGCTTGGGGTAAGATCAAGGGGAATAGAGTTTGCAATGTGAGCATTCCTAATGGTGTGCGCTTTCAGGTAGGTGTTGAGGAAAGAGAGGTCCAAGATGAGTCTCCAGGGGCCTTCTATTCTTGGGACAACGAACAACCTGGAATAGAACCCCTTGCCTGTTTGATGCACAGGAACATGCTGAATGGTGCCTTGATCCACTAGGGTTTGAAGCACCTGTGGAAACAGTGGCGGCAGTTCTTTGGGTGGTTGGGGAATGTCCCTGATGGTGGTAGAGACTCCTATACCATGAATATCTGTTTCTGATGATGGAAAACACCCAAGAATCTTGCATACTGCTTTCTCAAGGCTGGACTTGAAAGGGAGAGGCATAGGGAAAGGGGAGGGGAATCAATGGGGTCCAAATAGTCAAATGAACCCTGGGTCTGTCTGGAAAGGGCTGTTTTGGATGTGGAGTTTGCTGGGGGTCCTAAATGGTTGTTGCCTCTTTCCATACCTTCTTGCTCTTAGATTGGGCTGGCCTGGATTGTCTCCCGACAAAAGCTGGTTTAGAAGGGCAATTTCTCTGAATTTTGGGACAGGGGATGCCTGCAAATAAGTCTTTCAGCTCCTTATCTTTCTCCTGCAAGGTTTTGAAAAGATCAGCAGCTGCAGTGTCAAATAGCGCATCATTGTCCAGGGTAGTATCCATCAATTTGGATTTGATATCCTCTGGCACAGGTTGTAGTCTTAGCTATGCAAATCTCCTATGGACAGACCCTGAGGCAGCTGCCCTTGTGGAACCCTCTGCAGCATCATAGCTACATTTAATTGAGTGCTTAGTGACTTGAGAGGTTGTACCCAGCAAGGAAGTAGCTAGAGTTTTACTCTCAGATTCGAGCAGGTCAGAAAAAATTTAGACAACTATGACAAGAGTTCTAATGAGTATTTTGTCATATGGATTTGGTAGTTGATTGCCCTAAACGCAAGGGTGGTGGACATATATACTTTCTTCCCCAGTCTCTCCAAATGCCTGCTGTCCTTGTCAGAAGGCAGCAGGGTAGTTGAGGGAAGAAGCCTTGAGGATTTGTCCGAAGACCCAGTGATGACTGATGGGTCAGCTGAGGGTGCTCTGAATAAAAACTTGCAGTTTGCAGGCACCTAATAAAATCTGTTTTTTTAGGTGCAGGAGGCTGTAAATCTGGTGTCTTGCTAAAAGAATGCAAAAACATCTAAGAAAGCAGAAAGAATAGGCGGAATAGATGAGAGGGTGTTACCTATAGCAAGTCATAACATTTTTGAATATCAGTCATTTCAGTGCTTTCCCACTTGAAATGTTCCTGCATTGTGGTCAAAGTGTCACTAAAGGAAATCTCCTTTGCTGAAGAATCAGTCCCATTAGAGTCTTCCTCTGGGGAAGCATAATCTAGTGGGGAGGGAAATCTGGGTTGAATATGCCAGCAACTCATCATCAGAAGAATGTTCCTTTTCTGAAGGAGTTTCTTTTCTTAACATCTACTGATGAGGAACAGTCCAGGGGAATGTAGATGCTGTAACCCCGGAGGGGGGGGGGGGGGGGGGGGCTCAGAGACATGAGAGCATTAAATATGATTTGAGAAAAGGCTTGTTAATCCTTCTGAAGATCAAAAGGAAGGGAACCATGTTTAGTCTTTTGTTTCTTTTCATTAGGAATATCCATTCGAAGAAGTGATGACAGGCATTCTATTACGTCCGAATCCACTTTCTCATTTACTAGGATGGTCGTAATCCCCCTAGATCCTTCAGAAATAACAAGTCTGGGTTCCCCCTGGATGTCTGATACGGATGCCTGCAATACCTCCAAGGACATGCTGCTATCATGTTCCAAGGTGACCTCCATGATGGGTTTGGCCTGTGGTTCGGATGGCCTTGATCGAATCTCCGAACTAGTGTTAGTTTCGAGAGAGACTTGTGGAACTGAAACCTCTGGCTTGAGATTCTTGGTCTTCTGCTTCACTAACAACTCGACGCCTGAGCCCAAGGGACCCTCTATCCTTTTAGCAAGAAGTTTTAACTGCTGATTTTCTAAGTAGATGGAAAGCCTTAAGGTTTTGGAGATGAAATACTGGCAAACAAGGCATGCCTTATGGTCGTGGGAAGGCACAAGACAGAAAAGACCCTGTTGATGGTTGTCCTTATGTGGAATCCGATACCCACATTGTCATTTGCCCTTCTTGGAAGGCATTAAACTTTATTCACAATCAAAAGCTAGAAAAGGATTCTCCAACAGGGCACTTATCTGATATGTGGAAGTTGAAATTTCTTCAGCAATCAGATCGTACGTATGGAAGACATGTTCTGTCCAGCAGCAATTAAGTTCTGAGGATGATGCGTGTGTACACCACTTTTATGGCCTACATCCAATAGCAGCCTACATTAGATCTACCATGCACCTAAGGCACTGAAAACTTTTGTATACTGGCTGACGTCAGTTCACTTGGCAGGCAATCTCCCTCATGTAAAGAATACAAGAGAAAATAAAAATGAAATAAATACTGCAAAAGTAGAACAGGACATCTTTGCAGTGTTATAGCCAGTCTTTCAGTACTAACTGTTATTAGACTGGCTATAACACTATAAAGGTATCAGACAAACTGGGAGGAGGAATGTAGAGGACATCATCAAATCTGCCTGCTATCATGTTGGATTTCCCCAGAATGTGCATTGCTATCAGAAATCAACTGGATGAAATCACCCACTGCCACATTCTCAAAGGTTCTTGATACAGGAGGTAAGATTTGGTTTCTCCTTGTTTGTTGATAGACCAAACTACTGATACACTGTTCGTTTGAATCGCCATGGTCCCACAGGGGAGAATGTCTTGGAAGGCCTGCAATGCTAGGACGACTGCTCATTTCTAGGACACTGATATGCACATTGGCCTCTTCAGGGACCATGTGCCTTGGACTGTCTTTCCCAAGAAGAGCCACTCCTCACCCGATCTAGGAAGTGTCTATGGTAACTATAGCTTTGGACTGTGGAAAAGTAAAGGACAACCTTGTATTATCTGACTGAAGTGAATCCACTAAAGGAGGTAAATTTCTGCATGCCTGAGTTATCTTGATTTGGGTAAATAAAGGTTGATGAAGAATAGACCACCGATTCGTTAAGGTCCACTGAAGAATTCTCATGTGGCATCTTGCTAATGGAATCAAAACTTGAAGAATCAATCGAGCTGAGAGAGAAGAATTTTGAATGATTTTTTTTTTTTATCTGGAATCATATGGTTTGTACTCTTAGTAAGGGAAGGGAGGCTTCCAGGGATAGTGTGTCGAACAAAGCTCAGTTAAACACTAATATCCGAGTTGGTTCTAGTTCAGATTTGCTGTGATTGATAGCAATTCCTGGGTGGGAGCCTAAGTGGAGTACATAATCTTGTACTTTGATCACCTGATGTCTGATTGGAGCAGTTATGAGACAGTCATCTAAGTAAAGAAACACCCGGAATCCTTGCAGTCTTAAGTGAGCTGCCACTACTGCCATACACTTGGTGAACACCCTAGGGGCTGTGTGAGAACAAAGGGCAGAGCTCTGAACTGGTAATGATTGTCTGCCAGCTAGATGTGTAGGTATCTTTTGGACCATCTGTTCATTTTTATGATAGTATGCATCCTGAAGATCTATTAAGCACATTAAGTCATCCTTGTGCTGAAAAGCTAAAAAGGCAGAATGGATTGAACCATGACCATCCTGAACTTTGTGTACTGAACTGACCTGTTCAGAGTGCTGAGATCCAAAATTGGTCTCCAGTCCTCCGTTTTCTTTGGCATTAAAAAAAATACTGAGTAAATTCCAGGCTCTTTCTGGTCTGAGGGGACCTCCTAGATGACTCTTTTCTAGCAGCTTTTCTATTTCTAGTGCTGCTGCTTTCCTCTGACTGGGTAGAACATTGGAAATTTTGTTCACTGGTAAGGAGGGAGTAAGGAAAGAGAGTATTATATAACCTCTGGAAATAATCCTCTGCATCCATGAGTATTTTGTAATCGCTAGCCAGGTTCTCTAATGCAGGGATAAAAGCCCCCTGACTGCCTCCAGAGGTGGACAGTTGTCTCTCCTTTCAGGAGCTCTGGTAGGATCCATCACATAAAGTTTCTCTGGACCCTTGGTTCTGTGTGCCTCCTCTGTCACACAGGCAGCATCTTCCATTACAGTTCCTCCATCTGCCCCTAAGGAAACTATCTCCAAGTGGATCATGGAAGGAACCCTGCAACATTCTGAACCACATTTTTCAACCACCTCGTTGATTCCTAGAAAAGGAATTTTGAGGAGTCAAAAATGTACACCCACAGCAGATAGGGTCTTACTATGCTCCTCTTACCTGGATAGTGTGTCTTTAACCTTACGGACAAATAAAGAACTTCTGTCAAAGGGAGCATCGACGAAAGAAGACCTGAAGGGATCTGCGAAATCACACAGATGCAGCCAGGCATGTCTCAATGGAAATGTCTAAATCCGCCGCCCTTGAAGTACCTTCAGCTGCATTTGAGATGAGCCTCATGTATGAATTCGAGATGGACTGTAGTGTAGCCAACTGTGTGCCAACTGAGTTCTCTGCCTCAGTAGTAACATCCTCAAAAAGGGATTTGGTGAGTTCTTTAATCAAATCCCTCTTGAGTCTGGTGAAGTGTGCCAAATAGTTCAGCAACCAAAGCACAAAGTTCGCTGAAGCATATACATGCTTCCTGAATTTGTCTAGCACCCTAGACTCTCTCTTACGATGATGGACAGAGGAACTTTGTCTGCAAGTTTCTTTTTGTGGCCGCCACTGTGACTATGGCATCAACTGCTACTCCCTTGCTCCAAAATTCTGTGCCCTTAAGTGGTGCCAGGATCCTGTCTAGGTGTCTTTGGGATCAGCTTGACAGAATTAGGTTCCTTCCATGCCCATTGAGAGATCAAATCAATGAGCTCATCGGCGGGCAGAGTCACCCAGGAGATAGATGGGCCAGCCCCTAAGATTTCCATGAATACTGATTCCTCTTGGGAAGGGTTGTCAGCTGACCAACCACCCCTTTGATTGAGGACCTCTAATATGTCTCCAAATGAGGCATCATCAGGTAGTGATCATGGAGACCCTTCCCCTTCATCAAAATCAGTATCCTCTGTGACAGACTCTTGAAGACAGTCTAAGTGTCTCCTTTGGCACTTTTGCTTCCTAGGGACTTCTTCGGCTGGATGTCCTGGAAAAGTATTGGAAGAAATCAATACACCCAGAGGGGTAATCTGGAGATTTTGAGTTGGCTGTCCCTGTAGAGTAGGAAGTTCAGGCTCAAGACACAAAGACAACTGGGTCTAGGAAGTTGGATGCATCTTTTCTCTTGAAGCACAGAAAACTTTCTCCACTAACTCAAAAGCAGAATATCTCAAGGAAAAAGAAACAAATGGCTTTGAAAAGACATACTTCCAAACCATAGTCTCCTTCTGATCTGAAGGCAAACCCACACAAAGCAGGGGATGGAGCTGAGCTGTCAAGAGCCAGGATTCTGAGGGGCAAAGATGGTTCAAACAATCTCAGAGTTGACTCAACACCTCGGTTTCTGACACCGATGCTACAACTCCCATAGTCATCGAGCTCCAACATGCTCAGAGCCAGTCCACTCAGAGATGGTATCAGTGTAGAAAATACAAAGACCTTCCGATATGATATGGACAGATCCGGGATTCTCGGTTCTAACTGCTCCAAAACCAAAGGATGGATCAGAGGAGAAAAAATAGGTGGTAATGAAGGTCTCTGGACCTGATGTGGTAGAAGCCAGGAGAACCCCCATTTTAATTTGCGTTGAGAGAAATTTCCTCATCATCCTGTCCACATCTGCTTCAGTAAAACTTCTGGAGGATTGAGAAGATGAAGCAATGGTCAAGGTCCAGGAATGGTGATGTCTTTCCAGGAAAGGAGATTGGAAGATATAGGATCCAGAGTCTGAGGAGACCTATCCTTGAGTTTCTTCAGATCCAAGGAGGTTGGATGCGACTTCCTGGGATTTTAGATCTGAAGAAATCAGACTGGAAGGCTTGGTCTTCAGATCTGTATGAATCATTTCTGATGATTTAGATATTTTAGAAGGCTGCTCGGTGCAGAAGAACTTGACAAGTCCGATGGATGCTTTTTGGCCTTTTTTTATTACCTTTTTTGGGGGGTTGAGCCCCAGATGATGTATCAGAGGATGTCAATGGCACTGACCCTCTTAAGGTTGATTTATTTTTGCTGTCACTAAGGGCTCTTGGATTAAAACCCTTATATATGGTTTACCAGCAAATTATTTTGCAGTCAAGATTTTGATATCTAATGAACAAACTAAAATTCCAAAAACAAAAACGTAGCCTAAATGTTGAACGTCAGTAACACATTTGGAACACCAGACTTCCAGTTTTGAAAGTCCTTATGTCCTTTTATGTTTTAGCAGAGGGCAAGCCCTCCTGCACCCCCCCCCCCAACACCACCTGCAAATTATATATGCAAACTCCAAGATAGCACTACAGTGAGGGAAAGGGTAAAGTCCCCGATCCTCACTGTACTGTAATCTCCATTCACAATGTCAAACTCATAATAACGAATCAAGCTTTACTTTCGTTATTATGATTTCGTTTTATTCCAATTCAGTATTGTGAATCTTTGAAAAATGCCTTTCGATCCCACAATTTTCCAGCATGAGCCTTCAGGAATTTGATGGTAAAACCTTATATATATCTTGTGCATAATTTAAATGAGCAGGGCCTAAGCAATAAACACACAACCTGTGTGTCTGACAAAGGGATCTTATGGGCACAGGCCTTACACTTTTTAAACCTGAAGGTTTTTCAAACACTGCTATGAAAATGGGGGCAGACAAAATAATGTTGAACTGGCTATGAGAAGCAAGAAATACCAGAAATTGTAAGTAAATGGTCTACTTCAAAGGTAAAGGAAGAGAAGGGGAGAAAATACCAGCAATGATATTTGGAAAAATACATAAATTAGTGTAATAAGGGCAAGGGAAGATTAAATGTAAAAAGATAAATCAGAATATACATTATTTTTCATACATATATATAAATTCTAGGATTACTCAAAGAAATATGTGACAGCTCGAGAGCCAACAGTGACCAACATGCAAACGCGAAAGCGGCAGACGAGATCCAAGGTATGGTAGGGGACTAGTGCATTATAGGTAAAAGAGGAGCTCAAGAGCTTTCAGCGTTCCACGAGCTATAAAAAGCAGCACAGTCAGATTTGATGGTTGGATCTGAACCTAACCAGTTGAAGAATGAATGACAATGACATCAGATCTTTTTTTCTGGTCAAAAGTACAGTATTTTTTTTTTTTTAATTTTTGACATAATGCAGACAGTGCACATATATTCTGAAAGTACAGTTGTGTACACTTGCCATAAATGTAGAAGTTCGAATGTATTCACTGCTGCAGTCACCACATTTGGATTATCCCTGTCAGTGTAGCCCTTGGCAGTCCCGAATACCAAAGGCTTAGTATTTCCGTCTCAGCTGCTGTCGCTTCAGGACTGACGTCAGGTCATCAGTAGTATAAAGTAAGGCAGCCGACACCATTACAGAAGTTTTTCTTGCCCTAACCTGTCAGGAGCCCCCAAGTAGGAGCCAGGTTCTGGTGGAAGAACCTCACCAGTAGAAAGTACATACCAAAATGTCTCTTGTAAAGAAAGAGAAGACAAAAGGGGGATGGAGGGAGGGAAACCAGGACTGCAACAGTGAATACACTTGAATATCTACATTTATGTTAAGTGTACACAACTGTACTATGTTCTTTGTGTTTCGCTGTTGCAGCCATCACATTTGGGTTGATTCCCAAAGCTGAGGAAAGGGGTGGAAGCAATCAAGGAAACTAGGGGCTGGCTAGGATGCCCTGCAAGACTGCAGAGGCAACCCCTGCCCCGGATCTGGAGAAGAGAGGCAGGTGGTAATGCTTGGTAAAAGTGTGAATAGATGTCCAGGTGGCAGCCTCCAAGATGTCCCTGGTGGGGACTCCTCTGAGGAAAGCTATAGAGGTGGAGGTTGCACTGGTGGAGTTAGCCCTGACCCCCTTGGGGGGAGGCTTTCTGTGTTGTTTGTAGCAGAAATGGATGCAGTGTGCTATCCATTTGGAAATGGTTTGTTTGGAGATGGCTTTGCCTTCTGTCCCTGTAGCAAAGCTAGTCCTGTCTAGATAGAATCCAAGCTGTCTGTGCACATCTAGGGAGTGCAGGATCCTTTCCCCTTCTTCTGGGGATTAGGAAAAAAAGGTGGGCAAATGAATGGATTGGTTGAGAGCCACACTGGACACCACCTTGGGCATGAAGGATGGGTTAGTCCTGAGGGATACCCTGTTAGCATGGATGATGATGAAGGGTTGGTTCCACAGCCATGAGTGCTTGCAGCCCAGAGACTCTGCTTGCTGAAGTAATGGCCAGAAGGAAAGCTGTCTTCGAGGAGAGACATTTTAGCTCTGCAGAAGAAGCTGGTTCGAAGAGGGCCAGTGTGAGCTTTTCCAACTCAAAGTTAAGGGGCCAAGCTGGGGTTGGTGCTCTTCTGGGTGGCCTCAAGTTGCTAGCCCCTCTTAGGAACTGTTTGATCAAGGGGTGTGAGAAAAAGCGCTGCTCAGTGGGAAAATGAGCAGAGAGAGTCTAGAACCTGTTTACTGAGGTTGGCAGATTGATTGGTGGTTAGGGAATAAGCCAAGCTGCCAAATTGAGCGTCTGCAATTGGGGATGCATGAATTCCCCTTCCCTCTGGGTCAGGAGGTTTGGAATCTTTGGAAGATGCCATGGTGGAAGTGGTGACAGGCTGCGCAGCAAGGGGTACCAGTGCTGGTGAGGCCAGTCTGGAGCTATAAGAATCGTCTTTGTTTTTTCCTCCTTTATTTTGAGCAGTACCCTTGGGGATGGGAGGTAGTGGAGGAAAGGCATTGACCGATAGATTGACCTAGGGGAAGGACAGGGCATCCACTTTCCAAGCCATGCAGTGATGCTCCCTGGTGCAGAATTTGCTGAGCTGATGGTTGGTGTGGGAGGCAAAGAGGTCGACCTTCGGAGAGCCCCATTTCTGAGTTATTAGGGTGAAGGTTCTTCTGATGAGCTGCCACTCATGGGTCCAGAAGATTTCTGCTTAATTGGTCTGCCAGAGAGTTGAGAGAACCTGGCAGGAATTGTGTTAACAGGTGGAGTTGCATGCCAGAGGCTGTGTGTCAAAGGGCCATGGCCAGCCTGCATAGAAGGTAGGAGTGAGTCCCTCCCTGCTTGTTGATATACCACATTACAGTGGCGTTGTCTGTTTTGATCAGGAGAGCCCTTGGGGAGAGAAGGAGCTTGAAAGCTATCAAGGCGTGCTGGACAGCCATCATCTCTTTTTGGCTGATGTGCAGAGGGATTTCCTGTGGGCTCCATTGGTCCTGTATGCACCTGCCATCCAGGTGTGCACCCAGGCATAGTCTGATGCATTTGTGGTGAGGGCCTGGGCTGCGGGGTTGGTGAGAAAGGTAGTCCCCTTGCTGTGGGAGCACGCTGTTGCCCACCAAAGAAAATCTTTTCTGAGGCAAGGAATTATAGGTATAAGTCTCCAGGTCTTGACAGCGTTGACACCAAAGGCTTTTTAGGTACCACTGAAGTTTCCTCGTATGCAGTCTGGCATATGGAATGAGTAGTATGCAAGATGCCATGAACCCCAGAGCTTGCAGGATCTTCCTTGCAGATAGCTGGGGTCTGGTGGCTAGTTGAGAGAAGTAGGCTGTCAGGAAAATTTGCTTTTCTGGTGTAAGGAATGCCATCTGGGATGCTGTGTCCAGGCTTGCTCCCAGGAATATAATCCTTTGGGTGGGCACCTCTTTGGAAATCTTTTCGTTGATTGTGTACCCTAGGGAGGTTAGTAGGGACTTTACAAAGGCCAGGTGCTTGAGCAGCTCTTCCCGACTGTCTGCCTGAATTAGGCAGTTGTCTAAGTATAGGTAAATCTGGATATTCTTTTGTCTGCAAAAAGCAATGGCCGGAGCCAGACATTTTGTGAAAACTCTGGGAGCAGTAGATAAACCAAAGGGAAGCGCAGAGAACTGAAAGTGCTGAGATCATGCCCTGAAACGGAGATATTTCCTGCATGATTCCCTGATAGGAATGTGGAGGGAGGCCTCTTTTAGATCTAGGGTGGCTAGCCAATCATCCATGGAGAGCATGGGTAGCAGCTACTGGAGGGTGAGCATTTTGAATTTTGGGATCACCAGGAAGATGTTTAGAATGGATAGATCGAGGATGGGGTGCCAGGTGCCCTCTTTTCTGGGTACCAGAAAAAGTCTGGAGTAGAAACCTTGGCGCCTCTGTTCTGCAGGAACGTGCTCTACTCATAGAGAGCAGGGAAAGGACTTGCTTTTGCATCTCTGCCCACTGGTTTGGAGGTAGATCTTGGAACCCTTTTGTGGTAGGAAGTGTGTGGAAAGAAAATTTGTATCCCTGCGACACTATGTTGAGAACCCAGCGGTCGTTGGTAATGGTGGCCCAGGTGCTTGCGTGAAAGGAGTGTTTTCCTCCTAGGGGTAAGTGAAGGTGAGCAGAGGGAGGGGGTGGGACAGGTGAGTCATTGTAAGTTCTTACCATAAGGGGGTGGCTTAGAACACCCTGTTTTTGAAGTGGAGGTAGTCCACCGCTTAGATCTCTGCATTCCCTGTGGCTGCTGTCTGGGGGGGTCTGGTTCGCCGGAGTCTGGGCTGGACTGACTTAGTGGGAGTAGGAAAGGACCAGTGCTTGGTGGGACAATGCCTGCTGAGCCTGGGTGGCTGGACCTGTAAGAAATCCTTAACTGTCTGCATAGATTTTTGCTTTTTCTAAGACCTCTTCTGCCTTGGTGCCAAATAAGTTGTCTTTGTACAAGGGGGCATCCAAACATTTAGATTTGACATGGTCTGGCACGGGATGTTCCTTAAGCCATGCATGCCTTCTAATGACAGATCCGGTGACTGCTGCCCTGCAAGAAGCTTCTAGGGTATCAAAACCACAGTGCAAGGTATGTTTAGTTACTTGACTTGCAGAATGTATTAACTCTTTAGATTCTGCACAAGCAGGAGAGGAAGACATTTTTTGTTTGAGGAGTTCCAGGATATGTTGCTGAAATTTTAGCATATGGAACTGACAAGTTAGTGTCCTAATAGCAAGAGTAGCTGAGGTGTATACTTTTTTACCCCATCTGTCTAGTGCTCGGGAATCCCTACCTGAGGGGGGTGGGATTCTTAGCGGTTGCTTTAATCCCTTTATGCCCTGGAGAAATTACCTCAGGGTCAGCAGTAGGATTTTTAAACAGAAATTTGTGAGCCGGGGACTCTAAAGTACCTGTCTGGTTTTCTGGGTGCTGGAGGGAGAGTGTCAGGAGTCAAGCTGGATTCCAGGAAAACATCCTCCACAACATCCAGGACTGGAGTGATGGCCAAGTGTCTGTGCTGTGGAAGATCTAAGAATTCCCTGAGTCTCTCTTTAAATGGAGGGTAGTCCTGACTCTCCCATTGGAAATGCTCCCTTAAGATATGAAGGGGTTTCCCAAAGGAAAAATCCTCTGGGGAAGAGGCGGAAGGGATGGAATCCTCTGCATCAGAATCCTTAAATATAGAGAGGGGTTGCATGTCTTCATATTCAGATGCATTGGAGTCATCTGACTCTTGTTCAGGCAAAACTACAGGGGGACAGATCTCTTTTCCTTTTGGAGGGGGGTAGCTTGGCTTCCCCTGATCAGCATGGTCTTCTGCCATTTTAAGCATTTGAGACGGAGACAAGGAAGCAGGTGCCTGAGATTGGGTCGTCTGTTTCTTGGGTGTGGTTCGTACCATGGGCCTAAGAAACTTGGTCATTTTCAAAAGAACGAAAGTCGCGAAAGACGTCAGTTTGTGTCGAGAATCGGTAGTGGGAAGGACTTCCTCGGATGCTGGTACCTGCTTAGCAGCTCCAGACCTATCCAAGGTAGAAATGAACGGAGGATCCTTAGTCGAAGAAGAGTTTTGTGGCATTCTGAACTCTGAAAGGGTCTCAGTAGCAGCCTGCGAATCCACAGAAGCAGGCATCAGGGGCTGCGAAAGCACCTCACTGAGGACCGGAGAACTGACTACTAGCTTAACAGAAGCGCCGTCAGTAGCTTTGGACCTGTGTGGTCTGTCTCTGTCCAGCTTTACGTTTTTTCGGAAGATCTGCTTTCAGATGGCTTACCAAAGCCATATCGGAGTTCGATCACTGTAAGCAAAAATATCTAGCTACAATAACGGCTCGACAATGGATAGTTCTGGTGTTGAACAAAGCACAGAAGTAACAACGGGGATGTTGTGGTCTGGGCCTAAACAAGTGACGCAGTAAGAATCAAAGTCTCAGTGTGGTATTTGCTTTCCACAGGTGAGACAATTGTTAACTTTTTCTGACATCAGTTAGTGCAAGAAAAAAAGGATCCCCAATGGGGAACTTAGCTTTAGTAGACTTCAGCTTCAAATTGGTAGTACACGAAACTCAGGTAGCGGCCGACCAGCACTCGTGCGAACTGCTTCTGCTTCGGGCTCAATGGCAAAAAAGACAGGGGTAATGGCGTTGGCTTTCTTTTACACTACTGACGACCTGATGTCAGTCCTGAAGTGACAGCAACCGACGCAGAAATACTAAGCCTCTGGTATTCGGACCAGCTGAGGGCTACCCTGGCAGGGATAACCCAAATGTGATGACTGCAACAGTGAAACACTAAGAACATCATTAGTTTTACCCACCCTTTTGTGCAGAGGTCAAATAGCCACAGGTGGAATTCAAGCATAGTGCCAGTCTGTAAGAAAAAAAAAGTCTTCTGTAACTCTACATTTGCTGTATTTAAGATGCCATAGTCAGTTCCATGAAGGCAGATTCAGTTAAAAATTTAGGCAATTATAGTAAGACACTTTAGTACAAAGTGTACTGAAGAATGCTATTTAATCCCAAAGGATTTCACTGCATCTCCATCCTGATTTACATGGCACAGACTTCCTTTGTAAATACACATGCAGTTGTACACTCAATACACGGCTAAACAATGTTGCCCTAGCTGATGAAAGTATTTCCTTCTTCTAATGAGGGCTTAGTTTACATATACTTGTATACTTATATTTACTTCTAGACACCTCCGATCCAACAACAAATTCCTGGTGGTTGCCACCAAAGCAAATATAGCAGGGAAATCGCTCTTTGCTAACTACATCCCACAAATATGGAACAAACTACCCACCCACATTACTTCATGCTGCTCTATCACACAGTTTAGAAAACACCTAAAAATCACACTTGAAAGAAACCTGGCTTTGTTCCTGTAACTGTTCTGGATAGACCTACAAGGTATAACTATCTATCCAGCTAATCCTTGCTGTCCCTTCTAATCCTACCAATGCATATCTCCTGACTCTATTCTCACAAGTCTCTCTTGCTGATGTATGATGATTTACCTATGTGTTTACTACTGTTGGATGGGTAATGTCTACATTACCCAACTTTCTAATATATTATTCATCCTGGAAAAAAGAAGTTATGTTTTATCATAACGTTCCATCGGTGTAGATTTTCATTCATTCATTACTGATGGACTTCAGTTCTGTCCTTGGAACAGACACGGCCGGTACCAAGCTTGCGCCCGCCAAAAACTCTCAGCAAAGTCCTACCCACAATCCCCCTCTCATAGTCTCTTCAAATCGAGTTTGCCTGCCCTTATACTAAAAAAAAAGAGATTAATAATGATAGTAGGAGGCTCTGTCTGAGCAGACACTCTAATAAGGTAATCCTAAAGTTCACCAGGAGTCCAGGCAGGGGGAACGTTGGCGAGAAATAATGAATGAATGAATGATGATCTACAACACAGATGGAACATTATGGTAAGACATCACTTCTTTACCTGATGTTGTACATCTTCATTCATTCCTTACTGAGAGCCCCCAGCTACTTTTAATCTTGGGTGGCCCTAAGGAAGGATATTCCTGAGTACCATAGAACCAAAAGACGCTTTTCCCCTGCAGGCCAAGTCCAATATGTAATGAGTGAAAGAGGTATGTGGACTTGCCCAAGTGGCTGCTGCGCAGATATTGTCCACAGAGGCTCTAGAGTGAAAGGCCACTGAGGTTGCTATCGATCTAGTTGAGTGAGTCTTTATTTTGGAAGGCAAGAACATTTTTTGTTGGCAGATGAAAGTAATGGCGTTTCTGAGCCAAGAAGATAAGGTCATTTTGGAAACACGTTTACCCATCCTGGGTCCTGGAAATGCTACAAACAACTGATTCGTTTTCCTAAGAGATTTTGTTCTGTCCAAGTAAAAACAAAGTTGCCTATAAACATCAAGGGTACGTAGAAGGTACTCCCCTTTATTTGAATGATGGGGAAAGAAAACGGGTAGATCAATAGATTGGTTGATGGATAAAACAGAAATTATCTTGGGCAAAAGGGAAGGATTAGTACGGAGAGAAACTCTATCCTTGTGGAAAATCAAATACGGCCTCTTGACACTCAAGGCTTGCAACTCAGAAACTCTTCTCGCTGAGGTAAGGGCTACTAGGAGTAGGGTTTTCCAGGACAAAAATTTTATATCGCATGAATTAGAAGGCTCAAAAGGAGGACTTAACGACTGAAGCACCAATGTCAAGTTCCATGGTTCTGTAGGGGGCTTGACAGGAGGTTTAATATGCAATACTCCTTTCATGAAGGTTTTGCACAGTCGGTGTGACATAACTGATAAATTGTAGATTCCATTGTGAAAATTTGCAATAGCTGATAAATGTACTGTAATCGTCGATGCTGAAGCTCCAGTGTGTAACAGGATAGTGAGATATTCTAGGATCTTCTGAATAGGCATAGAGAAGGGATCCATGTTTTGTTCTTTGGCCCATATAGAGAACCTAGTCCACTTTCTGAAATAAATTTTTCTGGTGGATGGTTTTTGCGAAGCCAGGAGGATCTCGCAAACAGGGGATGCAATATTAGGTAGCCTGGCAATCATCGGAAGTGGAGAAGCCAAGCTGTGAGTTTGAGGCTGTGGAGATGGGGGTAAATAAATCACTGAGGGTGAGTCAGCAGTCCTCGAGATTGATTCAGGATCCATGGGCTGTGGACCAGGTGATGCCATAGGAATGGGAACCAGACTTGACGGGGCCAATAAGGGGCAATGAGGTTCACTTTGCTTCTCAACCTTTGTGCATTCTGTAGAAATTTTGGGATGAGGGGAAATGGGGGAAAGGCGTAGAGTAGACCCGTGAGCAAATCATGGGTCAGAGCATCCCTCGGTGACTTCCTCCTGAGGGGGATCAGGACAAAGTAGCTTCTGCATTTGTTGTTTAGGGGTGAAGCAAACAGGTCACAGCAAGGCCTGCCCCAGTGAAGGAAGATTTGAGTCGCTAAAATCGGGTCGAGGAACCACTCGTGAGGCATCAATATGTTCCTGCTCAGATTGTCTGCAATAAGATTGGAGCTCCCGAGAATGTGCATCGCTATGAGAAAGCAGTTGGAAGCCATCGCCCAATGCCATATGGCTTCCCGACATAGGGGGTAAGACCTGGTTCCGCCTTGTTTGTTGATGTACCAGATGATTGACATTGTATTGTAATAGTCCCGGAAGGAAGGGATGTGTGGAACACTTGCAATGATAAGAGAACTGCCATCAATTCCAGGACATTTATGTGCAAATTGGCCTCTATGGGGGACCAAGTGCTTTGGACTGTACTTCCCTGAAAATGCCCCCCTCCCCAACAGGGAAGCGTCCGTGCTCACTGTGGCCTTGGGCTGGGGAGACAGAATGGTTGACATCAAATATTTGTTTCTGGCTTCATCCAGCATAGCATTTCTTCCTTGCAGAGGTCTGTAAGACGTATTAAGTGGTCGAGAGGGTGGGTTAAGATTGAATACTGTGAAGAAAGGAGCCACTGTAATAGTCTCATGTGCAACCTCGTCAGGGGTATTAAGGTAATGGTTGTTGCCATACAGCCTAATAGTTGTAGTACATGGTGTGCTGGTACAAATGTTTGTGGAAGGAGAACTTGAATCTGATTTTTTATTTTTGAAAGCCTGTGAGGAGGAAGGGAAGCTTGACAGGACGTTGTGTCAAAGATCGCTGCAATGAATTCCAGTGTTCTTGTTGGGGGACACGTTTGATTTTTCCATACTGATCAAAATACCTAGGCGAAGAGCAAGGCCTTGAGTGTAAGAGAGACTGATAATGAGAATGTTCCTGGTCGCGGCAGTGAGAAAGCAATCGTCTAGATATGGAAACACCTGGAATCCTTGTAGTTGGAGATGAGCTACTGCAACTGCCATACATTTGGTAAACACTCTGGGGGCTGTCGAGAGACAAAAGGGCAGTACCCTGAACTGGTAGTGACTGGCTCCCAGCCAGAAGCGAAGAAATCTCTGGGACCATTTGTCCATCTTTATGTGGTAATGTGTGTCCTGAAGGTCTATAGAGCACATCCAGTTGTCCTTCCCCAGAAAGGGAAGAATGGACTACACTGTGATCATCTGGAATTTGAGGTTTGATGAATTTGTTTAGTAGGCTGACATCCAGGATTGGTCTCCAGTCCCCTGTCTTTTTTGGCACTAAAAAGAACCTCAAGTAAAAAACGGATTCTATTTGGTCTGGTGGGACTGGTTAGATGACACTTTTTCTTAGCAACTTTTCGATTTCCAAGGCTGCAGCATCCCTCTGACCGGGTGGAATGTCGGAGGTTCATTTTATGGGTCTGGGAGTGAGATTGAATGGGATACGATACCCTCTGGATATTATTCTCTGCACACATGAATCCGTTGTTGAGTTGCCAAACTTGTAGGTGCAGAGAGAGAATAGTCTCCTGACTGCTTCCAGAGGAAAGCAATCGAGCTGCTGCTCAGGAGCGCTGGAAGGGTCGGCCAGAGAACAAATCCCTAGCGCCCTGGTTGCATGGACCCCCCTCTGCCATGAAAGGAACATCTTCTGGATGAGTTACTCCCTCTGCCCCGGGAGGTGGGGGATACTTGCCACAATTGTCATGAAAAGATCCTTGGGACTTCTTGTACCACAATTTTCCTCCCCTCTGATTCCTGGGGTAGGATCTCTGGGGGATGGAAAAACATATGCCCACGGCAGACAGGGTATTTCCGTCTTTCTCACTGCGTGATAGTGTCTCTTAGTTCTGGACCAAAGAGTGAAGATTCGTCAACAGGCACGTTGACAAAGGAAGATTTGAAAGGATCCGCGAAGTCATACAAATGGATCTAAGCATGCCATCTCATGACAATGCCCGATGTGGCTGCTCGAGCTGCCCCCTTGGTAGTGTGAAAAATCAAGTGCATCGAGGAGTTCGAGATGTATTCTAGGGTAGCTAGCTGGAAGGCAACAGCATCATGCACCTCCTCAGGCAGTACCTCCGCCAAAGAGGCATACATTTCTGAAATCACGTCTCTTTGGGGGCAAGTAAAGTGTGCTGGGTAATTCAGCGACTTGCTGGCAAAGGTCACTAAAGCAAAGGTCTGCTTCCCCAGTCTGTCCAAAGCCCGATACTCCCCGTTTGGGGGATGAACAGTGGAACTATCTTCTGCCAGTTCCCTCTTAGTGGTTGCCACCACGACCATGGAATTTACTACTAGCTGTTTGGACCAGCTGGGATGGTCTTCAGGCGTGGACAAAATTTCATCGGGCCTCCGGAGGAGAGGTCCTATGTTGTCTGGAGCCTTCCAGGCATGCTGCACGATAAGCCTAATGAGCTCATCTGCAACTGGGGTCACCCAGGAAGTAGATGGTTGAGCACAGAAAGCCTGCAAGAACACAGATTCCTCTGAAGAAGGGCTGCAGGATTTCCAATCTCCCCTCTGCTTGAGGATCTCAAGAATGTCTCCAAATGAGAGGTCTTCTGAGGGAGACCATGGGGAGATGGGGACCCTTCTCCCAAAATCATAATCGGTGTCTTTGGTGATGGATTCCTCAGGGGAATCGAGATGCTTCCTCTTGCAAAGTTTCTTCCAAGGTGGCTCCCCAGTGGGGTCTTCTACGGAGGACTCCAGAGAAAGGGTTCCCTTCAAAGGAAGGTCTTGCGGCTCTTGTGCCCAAGATCCCAGAGTAGGAGGTTTGGAAAGCTGCATGCTAGAGGAGGGATTTTGGTTCCGATGCCAATGGTGCCAACTGTGAGCCTACAGAAGCAAGGACCCTCTCCATAACCTGGAAAGCAAGCCCACCCGAAGAAGGATGGGAGCCCAGAACAGAGAAGGGCAACCTCAGAAATGGGGTCACACCCCGCCCCGACAATCCCACCTCCAGGTTGAGGAGCTCTGAGAGAACCAGTAGCTGCCGGACCTGGAACCATGGATGGCCCTGTAGAAAAAATCAGTACCAAACTAGGTGTCACAGTGCTGACAGCCCGATCACTGCTCTGAGAGTGCACCAGTTCTGAAGAAGACTTGGTACCAAAAGTTATAGGAGCCGACAGAGAAGCCTCCACTTTCGGAACCAAGACACAGTGCACCGGGATGGACATTGCTACCGAAATCTCCGAAACCTGGGAGGAGGTCGGAGGAGGCTACACAGGTGAATATGCCAGGAAGGCTTCTGTTCCAAGCGGGAGGGAAGACCTAGTCGGGGTCGGTAAGCCTCTAGCTGCCAAAACCCTCACCACATCTTGTTCCGGGAGACTCCTGGTGGATCTGATGAACGCTGCAGATGGAAATTCTGGTCTTTCAATAAATGGGCTGAATTGCTGCCCCAAAAAAGGATCATAAGTTGGGGAGTACCATGTTCCGGCAAGGTGCTCAACCTTTGGAACTGCAGGTGTCATCATAGGTGGAACCGTTGAAGTCACTGGTACCGTGGCTGGGGATGGTACCAATGCTGGTGCAGGAGTAAGAGCCTGTGTGTCATGATCAAGGTTGGCACCGAGAGAGAAGACAGAGACCCTGGTGCCGAAGCTGTCTGCTCTGACGGCGCAGAAGAAGTCTGGTGTTGGCTCAGTTCAGAAAAGGATGGAGATGTTGGCACAGAGTGATTCCGTTTTTCTTTATGTTTATTTTTAATTGACAGAAGGAAGGAGTACCAACAATGGTACTAAGAGATACCAAAAAGTGGTAAGGGAATGGGTCTACCAAAGGTAGAGGCGAGGGATAGTACCAACAATGGTACAAAAAGAACTACCGCAGGTAGAGGGTAGGGTTTAGTAAGAAAATATAGAATTTAAATACAAAAGAGATAACCTTAAAGAAAACTGACTAAAGGAAAGTAATTATACTGGAAAAAACACTACACTTAGCTTGAGAGAAAGGCTTGGCATGTCTGACGAAGAATGTGGAGAGACTATGAGAGGGGATTGTGGGTAGGACTTGGCTACGAGTTTTTGGCGGGTGCGAGCTTGGCACCAGCCGTGTCAGTTCAGAGGACGGAACCAAAGCCCTATCAGTAAGGAATGAATGAAGATTTACAACATCAGATTGTTAATTTTATCTGTATGCCTTTTTTTTACACAGTTTCATATTTGGAAATTCTAAGTTCCATTTTGTAAAGTTTTAAGTCATTTGCATGATATTGTAAGCCTGTTTAAGCTTTTGTTGAATTTTTGTAAATTTTGGTATATGCAATTAAGCTTTTTGTATATGTATTAAGTTTTTGTAAGTTTTTTTTGAAATGGAGCTTTTCTCCCTGGGCCTCTGCTGAAAAGAGGCATGTGTCCAGTCGGACTTTCCCAGTTAACAAATGTAAAATAAATACAAATAAACATATGTTCTGGACATTAGCCTCGCTCGGCCTTGTGAGCAATGGGGTCACACAGTCCCAGTGTGGAAACTGGGTCTGGTATGACCATGTTAACAAAAGCTTCTGGCTCATATGTAAACATAAGGAATGTATTATCTAGGACCTCATTAACCTGGACATTGAAACTCTCTTAAGCCTGTACTGTCATTAGTTTGGCTCTGTCACAGGAAAATCCTGCCATTTTAAACTCTATTTCCTTAAAAGAAAAAAAAAAAGTCACCAATGTAATGGAGAACAACTATGCAATACAGTAGTTTAAATATGGTTTGATGGCTAGGCTATATATGGTCTGTAGACTGACTGCCTAGTACATTCCTGTGAATACTGGCTGCGTCAGCTGTACATAACAGGACATAGGTCAGTTCACCAAAGCAGTTTGCAACAAATACAGGTCAGGGACTTTTAATGAGATACTTGGATTTAAAACATAAAAACACACTGTCCCAAAGTATCCCTTCTGAAAGAATGGGCCACCTCTGACTGGGAAGGTATCCCATAAATGCAGTGACCACTGTGCTCTTTGTGGACACTTACCCCAACAAAGCAACCCATACAATAACCATTTAGAAGTGATCCTGTGACTGACTCCTCCCACCAAAAACTGATACATTCTGTACACTTCTCATCTTACATGGGAAATAAAATAAAAAACAGGATGGCCACAATAACATATTTCAATTTGCTGCTGTTAGACATGTACACTGTCCCCCAACAAGCCATATCATTATTATTCAACATGCCTCCTCATCCCTACCTCAAAAAGACATTCTGTTGGGAACATGAAAAACAATGATTACAGTAAGTCATTTCAGCATGTTGCCCCTGGGAGTGCATACATGCCCATTCCCCCAAATGTACAGCTGTGTAAGTAAGCTTGTAAACAGGAACAAAACAAAACGATGAATACCAAAAAAACTGTCCAACAGAGAGTGACCGAGTTTACATAAAAATAAAAAACCACGTAGTTGAAATTACTTCTCCTTTATTGACTAAAATGCTTTTCGTCCCACGTAATAGCGGGACTTCTTCGGATCCGAAGAAGTCCCGCTATTATGCGGGACAAAAAGCACTTTAGACAATAAAAGAGAAGTCATTTCAACTAAGTGTTTTTTTATTTTTCTGTAAATTCGGTCACACTCTGTTGGACAATTTTTTGGTGCAAGTGAACTTACCATAACAGACATTCAATTGATCACTACTGCAGTAGCTTTAGCTATATGGGGGATTATATCTTGCCAAGGATACAAAAGCTGGACAGTTTTCCAAAGCTTCAATGCACCTCACACTCGTCCAGTCAGCTTGAGCAGACTATAAAGGCAGATTTGTGTGCCAAGCCCTTCAGAAATTTCATGCATTATGGTAAGTTCACTTACACAACTGTACTACATTCATCATATTGATCAATGCTGCAGTAGCCTTAGCTATATGGGGGATTCTATATGGGTAAAGTACTGTAGCTTACTACAGCTGGGAGGTGGAAGCAAAAGGGTCCAGGAGCCCCTGGAGAATGGTCCTAACAGAGCCTGAACTAGACCTAGATATATCAAACTTGCAGTGTTTTATAAAAGTATGTAATAGTGGACTAAGTTGCTGATTCTAGAATACTTACAGAAACTAACCATTTCTAAATGCTCACAGATGAAGCCAGGCCTTGGAGATGCCTGTAATAGTTTTGTTGTGGTGAGTATAACAAAAGGTAAAATCCTGAGACAACCACTTGAAAACATTTTTGACAGATGTTGTCCATTCTTCTTACCTTCAGAAGAAACTGATCCAAAGATCTGAAAGATTTAGTTCTGTTAAGATAGAACCAGAGTTGTCTGTAGACATCCAAGACATGGAGTATCCTTTCTTCTGCATTTTTGGGTTCAGGAAAGAAAACAGGGAGATAGTTTGGCTTAAAGTAAACTCAGATACCAATTTAGGCATAAAAGAAGGATTGGTTCTTTAAGCAGCCCTGCCCCAGTGGAAAATGAGAATGTTTATTCAACATAAGCTTGACACTCAGACATTTCTTGCATAGGTCAGAATCACTAAAACTATCTCATGTTAAGAACTTTGAGTCACACAGGTTAGCTGGTTCAAATAGAGCAAGTGTTAGATTTTTTAAAACAAAATCAAGAACCCATTTCAAAAACATTTTGACAAGAGAAAGCACTGAAAGAAAAAGTTCCAAGGTCAGACATGCTGAAATAGATGATAAATTAAACTTGATAGTGAAGTAAGAAAGGCCACAGGATAACTCGCACAAAAATTCTAAAACCAGAGAACTAGTCCTGAATGAATGCTGGTTATACTTTTGGCACCAACTTAACATTTTCCATTTGCCAATATATGATTTTCTAGTAACAGGCTTTATTGCCTCAATTAGAACCTGCTGCATATCCTCCGTAAAAATGTGCCTAAAGGGAAAAGACCCCATCACCCAGGTAGTCAGTTGCAGTTGATTTGGGTTGGGATATATCAAACTTCTCTGTTTTGTGTGAGTAGATCCATTCTGTGAAGAGGCTTGTTGCAATAGCCCTTGGCCATTTCCAAAAGAAAAGAAAACCACTGCTGCCAGGATGAGAAGGGAGTTGCTACAATGATTTTGGGGGGATTCCTTCTGAATCTTTAGAAGCACCCTGGATATCAATGAAGAGGGTGGAAAGCACACACAAACATTTCTACCCAAGGAAAATAAAATGCATCAGCCTTCCAGGACTTCTTGCATGGAGTCCTGGAGCAGAATTTTGTCAGACAGGAAGCAACATATACTTGAGGAATTCACCACAAATGAATCAAATCTTGGAAAAAAAATCTGATCTAGTTTCCATTTGTGAGGGTCTTCCCTTATCCTGCCCAACTTGTGTGCCACACAGTTTTGCTGTGACAGGGTGTAGGATGTCTGTAAAGTGAGACTGTGCTGTGAAATTACACCACAAGCTAACATGGCTAGTCTGCAAAGGGGGTATGACCTGGCTACCCTTTCTTTTTTGTTGCATCATATGAATGTGGTATTGTCAGTAACAACTTAAAAACATCCATGGGACACCAATTATTATTCAGAGCTGACTGCCTTGATCAGGGCAAGCATCTATTTTACATTTAAGTGCTTGTGTCAGTCCATGGTGTCCCCCACACTTTGCACTCTTAACCTTCCTGAAACTGCTCCCCATGCAACGTATGAAGCATCTGTGGTGACTGACTGCTTTGGGGCAAGGAGGGAGAAGGGGAGACCTGGATTTAAGCATATTTCCTGTCTCCACCAAGTGCTTTCTCTTCTAACAAACCCCAGCACTGGGATTTGAAATGACAAGGGATGCTGGTGCTGTGACCACAGATACTTCAGATACCACTGCATTTTTTTCATGTGGAGTCTTGCTAGGGGTATCATGAGAACCACAGGTTTCTCAAGACAAAATCCTTTGGTATTCATGCACAGTGACCAAAGTGCGACTAGAAAACCTTACAAACAGATGTATATATAGATATATTTTCCCCTGGGAAAAAAAAGCACTTTGAACCGAGGTGTCTAGTTGCCACCCCAGGAACACAATCTTGCGTGAAGGAGTCAAAAAATACTTTTTAATGTTCTCTTGGGCTCCCAGCTTGTGTAAGACATCTTTCACACAAATGAGAGATTCCAGATTCTTTGAAAAAAAAAAATCTGCAAAGATAAGAAAGTCATCTAAATATGGAAAAATGCAGACACCCTGTAGCCTCCAATGAACTATAACTGGAGCTAGACACTTTGTGAACACTCTTGGTGGGAAGGATAGTCCAAAGGGTAAGACACAGAACTGATAATGTGATTCAGACACATGAGATCTTACGAAACACCTGAGGTCTGGATGAATAGGGATGTGAAAAACATCTTCTAAAAACTAAAGTTACCATGAAATTGAATGAGGAAGAGGAGGTAATAGATTGTGATAGTACTCAGGTTTTAAATTATGTCATTTAACAGACAAGTTTGGGATGAAAGATCCAGAACTGGTCTCCAAGCATTTTCTTTCTTTGGAACTAAAAACATCCTTGAATAAAAAATCTTTTCCGACCTGGGAAGGAGGAACTGGTTTCTATCCTCCTAGAGATAGTATGATGAAAGACAGGTGGAAATTAAAGAGTCTTGTCTGGTGGACAGGAACTACCCCCCCGGAATGGAGAAATTTCCCCCACTGCCATCTGTAACTCTGATGATCTTCAGAACCACTTGTCTGAAACTGCCTGTTGCCAAAGAGAAAAGTGAAGATTTGGACTTTCTGGAAGAGAAAGGGGGCTGCCTGGGTGTGTGTATCTAGACAGGAAGGGGAAGACACGGTCCCTTAAACAGTTATTCTGACTTGCTTGACTGTCCTTGGGTTTGGGGGAAGGTGGCTCCTCCAGTTTCAACAGACTACCCAATATGTCCTGATGCACAGAAACCTCCAGCAGAGTAACACATTGGTGTTTCCAAGGTGAGACAGCAGGAAAAAGATGATTTGAGTGATCAATCATCTTCAAGAATTTTGGACAACGCCAAACATAATGGGAAGGAAGACTCAAAACCAGCGACACTTTTTAAACATTACTTATTCATTTAAAATTTTAATACAGCAGGTTTTACATTAACAAGCATTTTCTGAACAGAAGTATGAATTTCCTGCATACCTCTCAACATCTGCTTAATAATTCTGAACAAAGCCAAAAACAATGAGGAAGGAGATAAAGAGCCAAAATCAGGGATAGATTTTAAAATATTGCTCTTATAAACTTGCTAGAACAACAGCTTTTGCATTAGTGTGCATTTTCTGAAGGACAAAGTCTAAGACTCAGAAATCTCATTATTTAGTAGGCACAGTCTTCGATGGTTTGCCACATATTTGACAAAGAACAGACCAAAAATAAGAAGCAATAACCTGGACAGTCTGTGAAATTCTGGAGAGTTGAGAGGTATGATCTCGACTGATTTACCAGAAAATCAAACATTTTACAAGGGTCATTGGAAAAATGAGGCAAAATCGGGGATGTTCTGCAAGGTTCTGGACATCTTATTTACAGATTGCTGTTTAGTGGTATTGTGAATTGACTTTTCAGGCACAATCCATGATCAACAGCAATACAGATAATTTCCACAAGTACAATAAGACATTACATTCACGTTGATTTCCATAAGTTGGTACAGACCTGGGTGTTTACTGCCTTTCACCCAACTAAGTATCAGGATAGGCTTTGGCTCTCGTCTAGTATCCTGTTTTAGGCAGAATTTGCCACAGGGGTACATTTCACTGGAGGTACACTGACTTCCAGTGTAATAATCATTTTGCTGTATTTAATTATTCATTCTCTTACATCCACTTTATGCTATTCACGATCATAATGGGGGTAGGCAGAGATTTCCTGACAAGCTATGGCAGTAAGCCATAAATGCAGTTTAGATTCATAGGTATTCCAAGGCCAACTAATCTTATGACCTTTCACACTTTTACAGTACCTTCCCTCAGGCAGCACCTTTTTTTTTTTTTTTTCCAACAAGAGGGCCATACCAGTAAAACCCAGAGTAAATTTGTCGATACCCATCCAGTCACTAGGTCTACTTTTAAAGTAAGATAGTGAATCAAACTGCTTAACATGTAGAGGAAGTTTATTTCAAAGGTTTAAGAGGTGCTCGATTGTAAGCATGCCTCTGTGTGTCAAAGTTTACCACAAAGTCCAAGTAATCAAAAAACTTCCACAGTTGAAGACAACCGACCCAAAAAAGTAATGAAACTGTCTTTAATGGACGTAACAAAGATGTAAAACCAAACAGCAGTCAAAACTGGATCAAGCGCTTTCGCCTAGTTAGTACCAGGCTTTATCAAGATCATGTCTCTGTGTGTAGTGTTTATCCGTTGATGATTTTTGAAGATTGCTCATTTCCCGGATGTTGATGTGCTCCTCCCTGAAGGGGTCTGACCAGGTAACCTAGCACTCTCAGGCTGCCTAAAGCAGCTCCCCAACCCAGATCTGAAGTATCTGTGTACATCTCCTGAACTGGGGAATCCTGGGTTGAGTGCGATTTGAAATTAATTTGCTGAACTCTTTATAGTGACGAAGACACATTTTTAACTTGTGGGCATTTGTGTGTATTTGTTGGACTGTGCACAGTGGAATTATTAAAGAATTACGCTTAGTAGCTTGGGGTTTCCTTCCAAAGTGCTCTTTTAACAGTTTTTTGGTCATTTTGGTGTTGAGCACTTTAATTCCCTTTTTTTGGATTGAGTGTGATTTGCTCCAATCACCAGAGGATCTCTTTCATCAGGGCAGGGAAGGAAGGGAATGTTGAAGTCCAAGGGGTGTGAATGTTGGGTCCATGTTAACCTCAGGTACCACTGCAATTTTCTCATATGGAGTCTTGCCAATGGCAGCATTGGGATAGTGGAAACCATATGACCCAGCAATCTGAAATATTGTCTGGCTGCCATAGCAGTGGTGTGGAGGACACAGAACAGGTACTGCTTTAGGTTTTCCACATTCTGGGGTGGAAGGAATGCTTTCATGACATCTGTCCTTATTCAGCACCCTAGGAAAACTTGGTCTTGGGAGGGATACAGGTTGGACATGGGGTAATTGATGTTGAATCCCAGTGCCTGCAGAACTGAAATAACTTTGTGTAGTAGGTGGTATAGGGATCTGGAACATTCTGCCTGTATCAGAATGTCACGTCCAGGTAAGGAAAGATTTGAATGTCTTGGATGAATGCTTTGGACCCTGCAATAAGCAATAACTGGAGCCAGACACTTGCTGAATACCCTTGGGGCTGTAGTCAGTCCAAAGGGCAAGGCAGAGAACTGAAAATGTGAGGACCCCAAGTATTTCCCGTAGTTGGGCCTATCGGGATGTGTAGGTAGGCATCCTTTATGTCCAAAGTGGCTAGAAATCCCCGAGACATTACCAAGGGAAAAAGGGTCTGTACAGTAAGCATACAAAAGGTGGGTACTTGTAAGAAAAGGTTGAAGTGGGAGAGATCCGGGATAGGTCTCCATGGTCCATCCCTCCTTGGTAATAGGAAAAGTTCTAAATGTTCAATATTATGTGGTTTAGATATTTTAGGTTCAATGAAACAGCGTTCGCTATTTTCAACTTTTGATAACGTGATATAAAAGCATCTGAGGTAATGCTTCGCCAAACTGGAAGACAGTAAGAGAGCTTAGGGACAGAGAAATGGAGTTTGGGGGTGTGGACAGCAAAGGTAGGTTAGTCACAGACTACCTGCCCTGTCTTGAAACTGAGGTTTCTGGGCAGGAGTCTGAGCAGGCTTGGAAGGTGTCTCCTGCTTCCTGGTGCTCTTTCTACTAGAATGGAGGGTTGGAGCAGAGTGTTTTCTAATGAACTGGGTTTTGGTGGAGTAGTTCCTATGAAATTTAGGGACAGGGGAGATGAACATGTGTTTGAGGTCCTGGAGTTCCTTTCCCCTTTTGTTGAAGTCTTGAACAGCTCAGCCACTTTAGCCCCAAAAAGGGGCAAAGTTATCCAGGGAAGCATCCAGGAGCTTGGCCTTAACATCATCACATAAGGGATGTAGTCTTAACCAGGAGTTTCTTCTAAGGACTGAGGCAGAGGCTGCAGATGTGGCAGAGGCTCCTGCAGCATCATGGCTGCATTTAAATGAACGTTTTGTGACTTCAGAAGACAATGAGATGAGGCTAGATATATGAGCCTTGGCAGGTGAGTCGGGGAGTTCTGCCAAAAGCTTAGTGACCTCAGCCAAAAGGGCCAGGGCATACAAAGACTAAAGGTCAAGGTAGCAGAAGTGTAAACTTTTTTTGCCAATGCACTCCATTGTCTTACTGTCCTTGTCTGTGGGAAGGACAGAGGTGGAGGGAAGCAGTCTGGATGGTTTATCTGCAGAGACAGTGCCAGGGCCTGCAGTAGGGCATTTAATCAGTTATTTAACCCCTTCAGGAACTTTAGGGAATCTGCCATGCCTTCGAGGGGCAGATGGTTGGGAATCTGGATTCACAGAGGCTGCATTGAAAGCATCCAAGAAGGCTAGTAAAACTGGAGGAATGGCAGGAGCGTCCATCTGCAAGAGCTCGTAGCATTTTTTGGACCTCTGTCATATCAGAGGAAACCCACTTAAAATATTCACTGATTTTTGAGGTGGTCTCACCAAAGGGGAGGTCCTCTCCTGGGGAGTCTGTCTCAGCAGAGTCTTCCTCTGGGGAAGCATACCCAAGAGGGGAGGGCATCTGGGATACATAAGAAAGAGTATCCTCCAAAGAGGAGTCTGAGGAATCCTCAGCTTCAGGTTGGACAGTGTCATCAACCTGAGGCCTGGGACTAAGGAGAGGTAGGGGAGCCAGCGAAGAAGCAGACATAGCAGGCCTTAGGGCCATAAAAGCATTAAATAGGCTCTGGGAAAAGGCCCATCAGTCCAGTTAGCTTTTTACAGAAGGAGAAGCATGTTTAGTCTCTTGCTTCTTTTTTCAGAGAAAGCATAGAGGGTGTAGGGGATAAGGTGGGCCTAGATTCTGTTTGCTTGGAAGCAGTGGAAGAGCCTGTCTGGATGGCCGTAATGAGCCTAGGTTCCTCCTTGTTGTCTGCAAGACCTCCATGGAAATGCTTTCTACCCTAGGTTCTGCTGCATCCTGAACGATACCCACTATACCTATTTCAGTAGATTTCAAACATTCCTCCAGGCAAATGCCGGCCACAGGAGGGACATTGGATGGTCAAGGTGCAGCAGTACGTTCAGGCCTGGAAACTTTGGCCTTCTTTGGTGACTCTACGGTCTGACCGGACAACCCCTCCATCGCTAGCACCAAGTGTTTAAAGCGCTGGTTTTCTAGGTAAACATTAAGGGCATGCAGATGACTGTGGAGTGTTTTAAGTATAAAGGCCTGACAGATCGCGCAAGTTTGATGGTTGTGTGTAGGCCCTAAATAGAAAAGGCAGAGCTTGTGGGCGTCTTTATGGGAGATCTGATGTCCGCACCTGCACTTTCCTTTCTTGGATGACATGAACCTAAACAGGTATGCAGTGACCCAAGAGAAACAGAAAAAATGGCCCCAATGGGGTACTTATTTAATTCAAAGATCTGAAAGAAGTGACCGCAGGAAGAGCTGACGTTCGACTGGCAGCAGAAAAATTCTGAGGAAAGGTATGTGCAGACATCACTTTTATGGCCCACACTCCCTTGGGGAACATCAGACATCCCACGTACCTAGCAGTGGCTAGAAGCTTTTGTATACTGGCCAGACGTTTGGGTTTGGAATACAGCAACATGAGAATAGGACATCTTCTATTACAAACGTTTTGTGGACGGTATTTTTCTTACTTGGGATGGCACATCACAGAAGCTTAAAGAATTAGTAGAGTTTATGCACAGTACAGCTACACATTTAAAATTTAATTATAAATTCTCAGACAAAAATATAGATTTCCTTGATATAAAACAGTCAATAGGGATACATTAGTTATTATGGATGCGAGTATTTATAAGAAACCTGTAAGAAAAACATTATTTTACATAAGAGTTATGCACCCCAGACATGTACCAAGGAATGTTATAGGCAACCTGTTTCTGAGAGTTATGCAATTGCATAATCATAATCATAAGTTGGGAGAAGTTTTTGAGAAAATAAAAATTGATTTCCTATCTAGAGGTTATTTGTCGGAGACTGATGAAGCCACAGCAAGAACTTGGTCCAAAAGAAACACTATGGGGAGACAATTTTTTTCTGATAACAGCAGACCAGCAGTTAATAGTGAGTGTGGTATTTTACAAAGCAAACAATTTCTACCAAGATATTCTAGTGATGTTCCCTCTATATGTAATGTGGTGAAACAGAACTGTTCAAGATCAAGGTAGTAGTAGGAGATTTGCCTAAGTTTTCTTTTAGAAATAACCTATCGTTGAAATGGTAACTTTGCTACAAAAAGGAAAGGGCTAACGCATGCTTTTTTTCAGAATGCAAAGGCACCTTTCCATGCCATAGATGCATGCCTGCAGATTCATTTCTATTAATACTTTGTTTCTTTGTAAACCTTCAAGTTATAGGATCATGTTTAACTTCTATACAGATTATAGAAATAAAAATATTATATACTATGCTAGCTGTAGCTGCTGTGCAGCATTTTATATTAGAAAGACCAATCAGCAGCTTAGAGAAAGAATTCTAAAACATATTAGTGATATCAGACAGAAGAAATTAAACAATGCATGATCTAAACGTTAGAGAGTTAGGGACTGACCATCACTAAGTTTTTAGTTTTAGAAATGATTCACAAATATATTAGAAGAGGTGATATTCGCAATATAACTGACAAATGCAAGTTAGAATGGATATTAGAACTACAAGCATATAAAAGTCCAGGACTCAACAGGTACTTATCAATTAAACCTATACTCAAGTTAGCCCACTTTCTCACTGAAGTTTAGCTTCCATGTATGTAACTTGTGAGAATTTCTGATATTCTGTTTTTGACTGGCTTACTTGTATTACAAGTTGTATTTGATTTGTTATTCAAGTTACTCAAGCCACACCTACTGTTCCATTGATTGACAGTTTTTATGAATTAATTTAAGTCCGTCTTTGATTAGCCACGCAGTGAGTCTTAAGATACATTTGATTGGTCGATTAATGTACAATGGAGATTTAAAGAAATGAATGGCATGTTTTAAAAGGGTCTGAAGAAGCGTTATACAACCATGAAATACTTACCTTTTTGTACTGTGTTTTACTTCTATGTTTTTTATTAAAGCAATCCTTTGTTTTAAACCGTGGAGTAAGTAGTTTTCTGTTTTTTCAAAGACTGTTTGCTGTGTGAACTTCATTCCTTACCTAGTCAGTACATCTCTGAATTTCGTATGACTTAAATGTTCTGTGATGCATTTTATGTCTTTTATTTAAAAGATACTGACTGTATGGATCAATATAATTTTGCTCTGAATCTGAGGAAAAGGCATGCTTGCTAAGTACATTTCTGACATCAGAAAGGATCTTAAGCTTTTATTAAGTATCTCTTACTACTATTCAAGCTCTAGTCACACACTAGAGCACTAAGAGAAATCATCGGTCACAACAAAAAAGCCATGGGAAGCTGTTAAAAAAAAAAAAAGAAGTCCAAATGAAGTGTTTAAGTCAGACTACAATGTTTAACAGCTTCCCACCACCCTTCTTTGGTGATTTGTCTCTGTGTGACATGTTTTTTCTAACTTTTGAACATATGGCTCCTGGATCATATACCTTGCAGGAAAAATATTAGCTTAATTTGTATGTTTCTATGAAATTTCTGTGCAGTCATTCCAAATGTAATTCATATTTACACCATATACATTTTGTGTCACAGGTATGTTTCTGTTATGGCAGTAGACAGCCAAAATGCCCTTTTACATTACAAAGTGTCCCTTTTGCCCTCCCCCCCCCCCCTTGCCAGCCTTCAGCAACTTTTAACACCCCTGGAAGAAACACATTATTTGAATATTTATTCTTCCTGTCCAGATTCAGAATTTTGAATCCCTTAAGAAAACTGGTATTCCTCTTTCTTTTACCAGAAACCACCTTACAAGACGGATCAATAGCCTAAATTAAACTCTGAGCCAGACCCAGTAAACTACTCCTGTTTACGAAAATTTTTGACAGGAAAATAGGGTCAACAGTACTGTAGTGTTTGAAGCATGATGATTATGCTCCGATATCTAGAGGACAGCAAATCTGTTAAGCACTACTATAGCATGAGACCCGAGCTTACATCCGAGTGACGCCTCCAGGTGCATCTGCAGTTACCTCCTACTGCTCCTCTAGGCGTCAAATATTACTTGTGCATATTTGCATTAATAATTCCAAAACCATGCTATATACAGAGTATCAGAATATTTTATCTTGAAGTATACATGATGGCAAACACAATTGTATTGATATTTGACATCTGTCAATGAGTATTTGTTAGAATTGTAAGGTAATAATTTAATTTGTAAAGGCTCAGGCCACACCCACTAGGAGTTAAAGGTACAAACTCAAAATAGTCGTACTGGAGTGAATGAGTTGCACTCCTGCTTAATTGGTCAGGTCTCATGCTAGATAATCAAATCTGCCAGTACTGACCAGCAAAGAACAGTGACAAAATAAAAAATAGATTTGGTTCTGCCTCCTGTCCATACCAATAAGATGACCATTCTTCTTACAAACTTATAATTTAGCTAGAATAGCAGATGTGTATTTGCCTACATTTTCTAAAGGATGCAAAGTCTGAAACTCAAATGTATGTCACTATTTAGTGATTTCAATCACTAATTTGTCCAAAAAACAAAGATTTTAAGAGGAACAGACCAAACATACGAGGCAAACATCTGAACATTTGAGAGGCATGGCAAAGTGAGTGTAAACATAAAGGGACTGTGTTACACTGTCTGACAGCGCTCGACAAGTGCTTTAAGGGCTTTGAAAGACTGCAAAATAGCATTTTTCTTTTTTTTTCTTGTAACTAATAGCACATGGAGCAGATTAAGCTCCATGCACTACAAAGAATTATGATCGGGTCTCTGATCATAACCTTAGTGCTCTTGACATGGATTCCAAGATTCACCACTCAAGCTTCACTCTCAAGGTTTACTTCTTGGCATCCATGTCTTGAATTCATAATAAACAGGTTATAAATCAGCAACCAGATCATAATTGTCCATATTAATGGCAACAGCAGCTTCTCTAGAGTACAACATTCTGAATAAACAAGGAATCCTTCCCTGTTCCCTCTTCCAGAACCAACAAGAGTGGCTCTTCACTGCCCACTGAGGGGACCCCAACAGCTGCAGAGAAAGTGGCTAATCCCCACAGTCTATAGTGTCTCTAGGCAGTACACCAGAGGGATCTGGACTAAAAGATAAGTGGTCTAAGGAACAAGCTATGGCCACAGCAGTCGCCTACCTGCAGTTGAGGTTGCTAGCCTGCTGTAACAACAAAGGTGATTTGTTTAACTTTCTCTTTTTCTGGCTGGAAGAAGCACCAACCAGGGGACAGATAACTTGTCCCATAGTCCAGCCAAAAATGGTGCCTCTTTCCCAGGAAATACAAGTAGAAGAAGCCAATAGAATTTAAGTCTTTAAAATATAATTTTTTTTCACACAAAACACTTTAAAACACTTTGCCAACCTCAGAAAGTACAATAAACAGTTTCTCCACAGAGAAATATGCTTTTCAATAAATTTAAAGAACTTTTAAACTGACAGGAAAAGAAGAGTGCTCTCATTTAAAATTACAGTTAAGTCTCATGACAATCCATTAAAATACACTCCTGACTTAAAAATCATCATCTTCTTTCCTGGCTTAAAAATAACTTTCCTAAATAGGAAAGTACAATAAAACGACAATGTTTATAATGTGAAAAGTGTTTCCCCAAAGGGAACGTTTCTGCTCAACAAAGACACAGCCCAAGCATACCACTGATCCTCAAAAGCCTGCAGAGGAACACTCTTCAACAGTGGGAAAGGGAGGGGGAGGGGGGGCTTGGCACCCAAACCTGTCTTTTTACTGAGCTCAGCCTAAGCTAACTGATGGTTTGGGCATGTGGAAGGTGTTCTGAAGTTTTGGAAGTTGACCAGCTGTTATACCCTTGGCAAGATATAATTTCCCCATATAGTTAAGACTACTGCAGCAGTGATCAATATGATGAACATCTTGCCATATGGATGTTTGCTTTGTATGAATCACATAATTGCCCTTTGTTTTCATACACAGCTTGCACCCACAAAACAAGACGGCCACTTTCTGGCCACATTTCTGATGTGCAATTGTGAAGTGAAAGGCACAGTAGCCTCAGAATTATTTTTAGCTTGCTGCTCACAGGCCAATATACTGCCCTTACACTTGGCCTGATCATAAACTGCTCTGTGTTTTCACACATGCTTTTCCTCCCTACTCCCACCCCCCCCAAAAAAAAAAACAATACAGCCAACTTCCGTGTAACCATCTGATGTTATTCTTTTACTTTCAACATGATTTATAACAGTAATGTACTTCAACTTTTAACATCCAGACACTATACATTGTCCCTACCAATTCACAGCAATGATCCAATTACAGTTATTACCATTGTCTTTTTCAATCACTGACTGCCCCCCTCAGACAGACCACTACTTCTGGAAATCTCCAGTGCTATCTGATCACAGAGTGCAGAAAAAATAAGTTACGTCTTACCATAATGTTCCATCTGTGTTGTCAATCTTCATCTGTTCTTGACTAATGGGTATGGTTCCAATCCTTGGAACCGATCCGGCCATTACACAACTCGTGCCAGCCAAAAAAACCTCTCGAGCTACAAGTCTACCCACAATTCCCCTCTCTAAATTAGCTCAGATCGAGTTTGCCGCTAGAAAAGAATAGTACAATGAAAATCAGAAGCCATGTCCAAGGCGCCCAAAATAATAAAAAACAGGACAGGATATCACTCCACCAGAAACCTGCAGGAGGGAGGCAAGAACAGATGAAGATCGACAATACAGATGGAACGTTATGGTAAGACATAACTTCTTTATCTGATATAGTCAATCTTCATCTATTGCATCCTGGAAGGTCTTATGGAAGAATATTCCTGAGCACAAAAGATCCCCGTGGAGACCATATCCAATTTGTAATGCGTAATAAAGATGTGAGGCTTGAATCAAGTTGCAGCAGTGCAAATGTCTGACATTGAAGCTCTGGAATGAAACACTGTAGAAGTCGCCACTAATCCTGTAGAATGTGCCTAGATTGGTTTTGGAAGTGTCATATTCAACTTTTTGTATATGAACAATATACATTGTCAACCACCTGGAGAGAGTTACCTTGGAGACTGATCTTCCCAAAGTTGCAATGGCGAAGGAAACTAACAACTGAGCAGATCATCTAAACGGTCTCATTCTATGTTAATAGAATCGCAACTGCCTATGTACATCCAGAAGGTGAAGGCAGTACTCTCCTTTGTTGGAATAATTTGAGAAAAATACTGGTAAGTCTATAGACTGATTAATATTAGTATCTGAAATCATTTTAGGCAAAAAAATCAGATTTGTTCTGAGTGATGCTCTGTCCTTATGGAAAATTAAGTAAAGCATTTTAGACCATAGGGCTTGTAATTCGGAGACTCATCTCGTGGAATTGACAACTAAGAGAAACAACATCTTCCAAGGGGAGAAACTTTAAATCACAGGTAGTTGCTGGTTCGAAAGGTGGTGCAGTAAATGACTGTAGTACTAAAGTCAAACCTTAAGACAGCAGAGGATCCTTAAGGGGGGGGGGGGGGGGTTCAAATGTATAGTACCTTTTAGGAAAATTTTGCAAAGCCTGTGGGAAATCAAGGGCTTGTCGCCAAAACTGGTATGAAAGTTTGAAATCGCTGCTAGAATGACTAGAAGCAGAGGCTCCCTTATTAAAAATGGCACTCGGAAATTCCAAAATGTTTTCTATTGGTGTTGAAAAGGGGTCTAATCCATTACCATAGGCCCAGATAGAAAATCTTTTCCATTTGCTTAGGTAGAGAGTTCTAGTGGATTGTTTATGCAATGGCAGCAAAATATGCCATACTGGAGAAGGTATAGCATTACGGCTGGTGACTAATGGAAGTGGAGAACCGAGTTGTCAGCTTGAGAGTCTGAAGACTGGGATGTACTAGTCTCTGAAGACGGGACAGTAGATTCAGAACTGGGTCCAGAATCCATGGTTGACAGAGCAGATGAGGCCACAGGAAGGGAAACCACATCTGTCGTGGCCAATAAGGAGCAATGAGAATCACCTTGCTTCTCAACCAAGATGCCTTCTTGAGAAACATTGGGATCAGAGGAATGGAGGAAAGGCAAAGAGCAGACCCAGGGGCCAATCATGTAGAAGAGTGTCTCTGGGTGCCTTCACTTGAGGAGAATTAGAGCAAAGTAGCTTCTGTACTTGTCGTTGAGGGGTGAGGTAAACAGTTCGCAGCAAGGCTGGCCTCAACAAAGAAAATTCTCCTTCGTTACTCTGGAGTTCAGAGACCACTCATGAGGCAGGAGGATTAATCTGCTCAACTTGTCTGCAATTATGTTGGAAGTACCCAAGATGTGTATTGCTATCAGAAAGCAGTTGGAAAATATTGCCCATTGCCACACTCATAGGGCTTCTCGACCCAGTGGGTAGGACTTGGTTCCCCCGTTTGTTGATGTACCAGACTACCGACATGTTGACTGATTGAACAGCTACAGTCCCTGGAGGTAAGGCATAATGAAAAGCTTGCAACACCAGAAGCACTGCCCTTGGCTCCAGTACACGGATTTGCAGGCCGGCCTCAGAAGGGGACCGAGTGGGTTGGACCGCTTTCCCTAGATAATGCCCCCCCATCTGGGAAGAGTCCATGGTCACTATGGCCTTGGGCTAGGGGAAGACAAAGGGATACCCTTAAAGAATCTCTCTCTAATGTGTCCAACAAGCGACATTGTTTTTGCATTGGCTGGAAAAGAAAATTAAGTGGTCCAACAGATGAATCAGAATTGAGCATTGGTTTGCTAAAAGCCACTGGAGAAGTCTCATGTGGAATCTTGTTAGTGGAACCAAAGTAAGAGCCACTGCCATAGAGCACAGAGCTTGCAGAATTAATTGAGCAGGTATCTTAGAGAAGGGGCTGGAATTGCATCTGTATTTTCTACAACCTGTGAAGGAGAAGCAACGCAACACAAGTAGAAGTGTTGAGATGAGCTCTGATAAATTCCACGTCTTGGTTGGGAGTTAACTGAGATTTGATGTTATTGACTGTTATGCCCAATTGGCAGGACAGGTCCAGAATGAAGTCCATGGTCTGTTGCAGTAGATGCCTTGAGGAAGTGGTGAGGAGCCAGTCATCTAGGTAAGGAAACACTCGGAATCTGTGCAGCCTCAAATGTGCCGACTGCCGCCATGCACTGGGTGAACACCTTGGGGGCTTTGGTGAGACCAAACGGCAGTGCTCTGAACTGGAAATGACTGGTCCCTATTTAGAAGTGCAGAACCTTTCTCCAGTGTTTGTCCACTTTTATGTGGTAATACGCATCTTGAAAGTCGATAGAGCACATCCAATCATCTTTCTCCAAGAATGGGAGAACAGACTGAACCGTAACCATCCCCAAATTTTGTTTGTGGGACAAATTTGTTTAGAATACTTGTATCCAGAATTGGTTTCCAGTCCTCCATTTTCTTTGGCACTAAAAAAAATCAGGAGTAAAAATCGGATCCTAATTGGTCTGGTGGGACTTCGTGGATGACTTTTTTTCTAGCAGCTTTTGTACTTCTATTGCTGCTTGAACTCTCTGACTGGGTGGAACGTTGTAGAGTTATGGAGGGGTTCTTGGATAAAGGTTAAATGGAATTTGGTAGCCTCTGGCAATTATCCTTGGCATCCAGACATCGGTGGTAATGCATCGCCAAGCATTCAGGTGCAAGGAAAATCAATCGAGCCTCCGTTCAGGAGCACTGATAAGGTTGACTGGACAACGAATCTCTGGAACCCTGATTCTGCAGACCACTCCTACCTCTTGGACAGCGTCTTCCACTGAAACTCCCCCATCTGCCCTGAAGGGAGTCTGAGCCACGTGTGTCCTGGAAAGGCTTTTGGGATTTCTTGACCAGATCCCTTTGAAGTCTCATAAAATGTGCAAAAAATTCAAAGACCTAATAGAGAAGGTCGATGACACACAGACCTCCTTCCTAAATCTGTACATCGCCCTAGGCTCTCAGTTCAGGGGATGGACAGTAGAACTTTCTTCGGCAAGTTCTACCATGGCATCTACTACCAACCCATTAGCCCAGCATGGTTGGTCCTCTGGGGCAGTAACAATCTTACAAGATCTCTGGGAGACCGGCTCGAGAGCATCTGGGGCCTTCCAAGTCCATTGAGCAATTAACTTAGTAGTCTGCAGACGGGGTCACCCAGGAGGTAGATGGGCGTGCACCGAAGGCCTGGAAGAAGACAGATTCCTAGGAGGATGGGTCTTTGGGCTTCCAACAACCCCTTCCAATAACCCTTCTGCTTAAGGATCTCCAAAATGTTTCCGAAGGAGACTTCTTCTAGGGGTGATCACAGGGAACCCTCTCCCATTCATCAAAATCTGTGTCTTCTGTGACAAGATTCTGCAGAAGAATCAATGTGCTTCCTCTTGCACGATCACTTCCGAGGGGGCTCCTCAGTGGGAATATCTGAGGACGACTCAGAAGAAGGGATACCCTTAGAAAGCAAGTCTTGCAGACCTAATGCTCTCTTGTCCAGGGGTAAAGGTTGGTGCCTGAACTGAAGAGCCTAGGGCCTGAAAGGAGGACTCCAAGAGCCACATGGGAAGATGCAGTGGCCAAAGCCCTTTCCATGGTCTGAAAGGCAGGACCCCCTGAGGAGGGATGGGAGCCCAGAACAGAGAGCAACAAACTCAGAACCGTGAATCACACCCCACCTCCAGAGTCCCATCGGGCAGACCAGAACTGAGGAAGGGTCCATCGCCACCACAGCCATAAGGGATACGGACGGTTCCAAAGAAACGCTCAGAACCAGTACAAACCCCCCCCCCATGCTCAACAGC
This sequence comes from Protopterus annectens, assembly GCF_019279795.1. Taxonomy (NCBI): domain Eukaryota; kingdom Metazoa; phylum Chordata; order Ceratodontiformes; family Protopteridae; genus Protopterus; species Protopterus annectens. The sequence goes on from NC_056733.1 coordinate 209,736,464, forward strand.
AAAGACAAGGTCTTGTGGGCCTGACGGTGCTCATGACACCTAAAGTGCCAGGGGAAGACCCAGTGGCAAGGGTGCAGTCAGCGCCGAAGTCAGAGGAACCTGGATGGTCAGAGCCAAGGGCTCTAAAACCTGAACTGAGGTTAGAGGAGGAAAGTAATTGGGTGCTGAGGGAGAGAACAAAGCTGCTCCGGGGAGGGAGAGTGGTCTGAACAGTGGAAGAAAGACTACCAAGGCTACCAAGATCTGGTCAACCAACCTAACAACATCTAGTTCAGACAGGCTTATGGTGGCGCACATAGATAGGGTTGAAGGAGAGTCTCGTCTCTCCACAAATGGAGTGGGTGATTGTCCAACAAAGGGATCAACTGAAGATGGGCAGATAGACATGGGTTCCAAAGATGTGGATGGCTTCAATACGCAAGTTACACAGAGGGTGAAAAAGTCGGCACCAAAGTCAGAACCATAGAGACTGTCGCGGCCAAAAAACTAAGGCTCTGAAATGTAGTCGTATCTGGTGTAGACGGTGCAAAGATTTTGACTGTTCCGACAATTTAGGAACTTTTGATTTTGGTTCAGAGGATGAAACATCCAAGGCATGTTTATGTTTTTTTTAACGGTCTGTGCCAAAAGAGATGAGAGCACAGACTGAGAAGACTTAGAGCCAGAGGCCAGAGCGGACTGATTAGCCTTGGACGAGGCTTTCTCGAAAGGGGCCTTAAGGAGCCCTTTGAGGATTAACTTATTCTTTCTCTAGGCCAAGGTTCAATTACTAAAACCCTGGCAAATAGTATATGCCACACACAGATGGGGCACACCCAAGCAATAAACACATTTGTCATGGTTATCAGAGTTTGGTAGCTTTCTACCACACTCAGAACATTGTTTGAATCCTGTGGTAGAGGATTTAGGCTCTTCAGCCATAACTACCAAAAAGCAGAGACACACACACACACAGAAAAGGGATTAAAGAGAAAAAATTCTACTAGCAACGGGTAGGGTTACCACAAGGGTAAAGAGATAGAACTACCAGCCATGGTAGGGGGAAACTATTTACTGTGGTATGAAACGGAAAACACACTCACTCAGGTAGATCAAAAAGTATATAAAGTTAGAACCAACACTATGACATGCAACTACTAATAGAAAGGAAATAACTACTGGAAAAAACAGAAATTTAGCTGCAAGAGATCACTGGCTGATGCATCTGATTCGCAAAAGCAGCAAACAAGACCTGAGGTAATTTAAAGAGGGGAAACTATGGGTAGACTTGTAGCTTGAGAACTTTTTTTGGCTGGTGCGAGCTGTGTAATGGCCGGATCAGTTCTGAGGATCAGAACAGTACCCATTAGTCAAGAATAGATGACTACTGACATCAGATTAACAGTTACAGAAATTAAATCCACTTGCTGTTATAGAACACCTTACCAGCATACTGAAAAACATAACCAAATTCTCTTCTTAGCTATATGGTTTTGCAACAGAAATTCATATGACTAGAGATGCTGGTGAAAGCACTACGGTTGGCTACTAAGAGCACAGTAACAGGATATAGTTGGCAACTCCTGTTCTGTTACTATGCTCATGGCATAGAAGTGAGAAGTCATGCTAAAAAAATAGCTTGACCTTTAACTTGTGGGTTAAATTTTCCATCAATTTTAATGGGAAGCTGCCATTTATCTTGCTATAATAGTTACTATAACTAGTCAAATAATCACCTAGCAGATGTGTTGAGAAAGATTTTTTTTCTCATCTTAAAACTGGCTTGCAATAGGTTTTAAGAAACAAGACACTAAATATATCTCATCACCAGCAGCAGACGCATCTGATAGAATGCTGCATTTCTGAGGTGTCTCATCTGCTACCCAACAGGTTAAATCCCTTACACAAAATTCACAGTAGGTTTTGTGGGTATTCAGTCCCTGAGTGAACTGCTGTCTCACATCTGCTTTTGGATACAATCTTTTATCTATTTTGCTATTGGCAAAACGTCACACGCAATGGCAGCCTCTTGCTCCCACCAACTGTTACCTGCTTTATTGTGTATATTCCACATGAGTGTACTGCCAAGGTACACCAATGTGTTTTGCAATTATTTCTCCAAACACTCTAGTTCTGCTACATATTTGCACGGCCACATTCTCAACTTTTTATCTGCCTCAAAGTGGCTTCCTCTCCCTTATGATAGTAGCATTGTCTGGTGCAGTGTAAATGCAGCTTACCAATCTTTTCCTTCCACTAAAATTACAAGAGAAACCAACATCTCTTTCTCTCTACCATGCCATATGCACTCTTTGCCGATACTATCGCACTACTTAACTTTACCACCTACAAAACGCCTTTTTATATTTTCATCTCTCAGTACAGTACTCTGGCTATCCACTCCCTTAACACAAGGTGTGATTTTTTTTTTCAGAAATACAACTTGCCCTACTCTCAGTCAACATCTTTTATTTTTGTAAAGTTAGATCATTCCACTCTTTACTAAAGTTAGCTTGTTTAGCTAAAAACAGAACACGGTTAATTTCTTTTTGTTGAGTCATACATTGCTCTTTCAAGGAATCTGTCTGATTTTGCTTCCTTTCCTAGTCTTTAATTTTGTTTACAGTTTTAAGTTTCTACTTGCTTCTTACTTAGTGACACAGTTTTCATTTTATTTTGGTATGCACATGTAACTTGTGTAAGGTTTGGCCAAGTTCACAGAGACAGCTTTCAAGGCTTTGCACATTTTGTAAAAGGTTGCTGTTAAACTTCCAGTTTTCATAAGCAGTAACTTGTTTTTCTATAATATTTTCAAAATCTCATCTGCCTCAATTTGCGGAGACCCTGGAGGGATGGAAATATGCTCTAGAGAGAGGAGGAATGAAGGTCAGCAGGACTAAGACAGAATATATGTGTGTGTGTGAATGAGAGGGAGGATAGAGGAATGGTGAGGATGCAAGTAGAGGTGGCGAAGGTGGATGAGTTTAAATACTTGGGATCAATAGTTCAGAGAGTGAGTGTGGAAGAGAGGTGAAGAAGAGAGTACAGGCAGGATGGAGAAGTGTGTCAGAAGTGATTTGTGACATACGAGTACCAGTAAGAGTGAAAGGGAAGGTCTACAAGGGGGTAGTAAGACCAGCTATGTTATACGGGTTGGAGACAGTGGCACTGACAAAAAGGCAGGAGTTTGAGCTGGATGCGGCAGAGTTAAAGATTTGCACTGGGTGTGATGAGGGTGGACGGGATTAGGAATAAGTATATTAGGGTCAGCCCAGGTTGGAAGGTTTGGAGACAAAGCCAGACAGGCAAGAGTACGTTGGTTTGGACATGTGCCGAGGAGGGATGCCGAGTATATTGGGGAAAAAGATGCTAAGGACGAAGCTACCAAGTAACAGGAAAAGAGGAAGGCCTAAGATAAGGTTTATGAATGTGGTGAGAGAGGACATGCAGGTGGTTGGTGTGACAGAGCAAGATGCAGAGGACAGGAAGAAATGGAAACAGATAATCTGCTGTGGCGACCCCTAACGGGAACAGCCGAAAGAAGATGATGATCCGCCTCAATTTGTACTTTAGGGACACACCATCTGCTTTGCAGACTTTTTCTAAGCTTTTAACGCTGCAATTAAGCAGCCCATGTTTGAGCTTAAAAAATTGGTACTGCACTTTATTTCAGCCAGTTCATTGCATACAGTTGTGCCTTGCAATGAATGTCCATCCCAATTACCAAACTGCTGTAATTCACATTTTTTTTCCATTCTCCCTGTTTTTGCACTCTGCCCATTTACTAAAGTGATAGCTTTCTGATAAGTAACCAAGCATCCTGTCACTTCATCAAAGCACTTCAATAGTTCCTTACCCCTGAAGTATGACTTTCAGCTGTAAAATCTTGGTCTTTACCAGCTGAGCTACATCTACGTTTTTACAACTGTAGGCTTTTTTCACCTCTTGTATGTTACTCACAAAGAATGCATAGGTTTAAAAGAACTATCTTTCTTTCTGATCATGTTTCAGTTTATGCAGCTGGAGAGATTCTTACCGTAACTCACTCATAACATATTCTGTTTCTTTTGTAACTCATTCTGTTGCATTTCACTAAGGCAATCATAGGTGATATATGCTTTTACTCATGGGTACAGGTTTGTTGCATTACCACCCACTTTCACTTTTAGTACAGAGTTCTTCAAATCATATGCAAGTTTCACTAAAATCTGCTCAAACGTTATAACATTAGCTTGACTATTAGAAGCCAAACTCTAAGCGCAACAACTTAATAGAATTTTTTCATTTAGCACAGGTTTCTGAAATATGTCATCCAAACCAGCTGCTTCTGTCATAGAGCTTTCTTGTGTACCATATACTGAGTTCAACTTATTTTTTATAAAGTTTGACTTTCGCATGCTCAGCATCACAGATGTGCGACTGTGTAACCAACTGCAGTTTTTGCACAAAGGTCTTATTCATCACATTTTACACACCACACACTGTTTAGACACCATATACAACGTTCTGTTTGGCCACCTCCATCTGGTCTGACACATTAACAATACTTTTTACATCAGCTCAGATACAGTAGTACTTAAGCTCTTTGAGGTATTCATTTTCACCCCTTTAACACCAACTTGCTCAAGATAAACAGCTTTTATTTAATATCTATGTCGCAGCCAGTTTATTAGAGGGGATAAACACTTCCTTGTTTACCACACCCTATCAGGAACAGGCTTTTCTTTTGTTCAGTGTCAACCAACAGTTTTTTTTAGGACCCAGCTGAAGACCCTCTTCAGTTTCTGATAGATAATGCACTTCTCAACAGTCATCAGTTCTAATACACACTGTTGCTGTCAACACACGCAATTACAGCATCTACTGCTGCGAATAACTTGTCTAAATTTCTTAGGAGCTTTACTTGTGTACTCATTTTACCACCAACATTTTTAGTCGCTTCATTTCAATATTCCTGTATTACTCTGACTTGGCGCTTTGTGCATTTCTTTGAGTGCATTCAGGTTTAGTGCCAAACTTTGTTCTAAATTAGTTTGCATTGCAGTTGCAAGATTTGCTTAATTATTTCCTGCAGCTGCAGAGTTCTTTCCTGCAAGGTTTCAGTTGTATTTTACACCTGCCTTTATAACATCAACTTTAGTGCTCCTGAAAAGCAGTATGGTGCACCTGCACATTCAGCTGCTCATTAATACTCCGTGTCTCTGTAGTGACAAACCTTAGTTTCCATGGCCATACAAATTAGCACAGCCTTTTCAGAACATTTACAGGTTCACTGAAAGTTTCTTTCCATTTAAAGCATGTAGACAACAGTGAGAAACTACCCTTTTATTGCCACCAATACTTCACTGCAGCTTACTTGAGTAATTCACTCAGCTTTAGAATACCACATAAAAGAATAACTGACTTTTCTGCAATTAACATATACAGTACCTTGATGACTTCCAGATCAAAACTCTGTTTTAGTAACTCACCAGCCTTTTCCACTGCAAACCTCTGAAATATCTGGCTTGATTTCAAACATACATTACATTTTATGGGTTTAATACACAACTTTTTTAAAATATTCAGATTACCAATATTTATGAATGTGCATCCCCACACGACATTTCAGCCTACTATTCAGTGCACAGCTCATGTTAGGCAGCAACTCAAACAATTTCATGTACACCCTACAATGCTCAGTAAAGCTCAGTACTGAGCAACTGTGTTAGACAAACATTCAGCACCGTCTTCAAGTATCAGTGTTTCATACCAAATTCATTTTGCCTTACACAGCTTTTATTCATCATTAGCAATTTAAATTCTGATCACAATTTTTGGTACTTGCGTATTATCACAACCACACATTCTCACCAGCATGTTATTTGAATTTTTGAGAAACTACTCATTGTTTTTTTGCACTTCATTTAAAGGTACTAAGTAGAAATGTCCGAGATGTGTTCTCCCTACCACAATACTTATTTTACTGAGATTGAAGTCGTCGTTATTTTGCAGGGGATTTCATCAGTTTAAGTGAGTTTGAGTGGGATTGGATATCTTATGCTATGCAGATTTTAATTTTGATCCAGGATCGTAGTCGTCTGTGGAGCAAAACAGGATTCGATAAGATAATTAACATGGTTTCGGTAATATGTCGGTATTTATGCAGGAATGTACTTACCTGTACAATAAATGCACAGTTAGACTGTAGTACAATAAATGCGCAGTAATACTGTAGTGCAATACTCGCAGTTTAAAAACTGGGTTCTTACGTACGTGGTTGTGGCAACAAGTCGATCATATTTTAATTTGATAACCTCACAGAACAAGTAAAATGAGAGGCATATTATGCTATGATGGTTTTTGTTTTCATGAATATTCCTCCATTAAGCTACATAGAGTGTGGAGCATGGAAGGAGTCAATTATCAAGATAATGGGCTGGCGAGAAAGCGTGGTTGCGATAATACGTAAAGTACCCAATTTTTTTTCTAAGTGGAATGGGCACATGGCTAACAACCTTCTCACAATAAAAGGGAATAATTTGGGTACTTGTGTATTATTGCAACCAGGAGAGAAAGGTTTCATACTTAGCAAAATTATTCATTTATGTTCCGTACAGCTGGTTCAAATTTCTTACGCTCGGATAGATAAGCCTGTTACTAACAAGGGGCATCTGAAAATTTTAGAAGGAGGTAACCAGCAAGTGAATGGCCTGAAGCAAATGGTTCACAAAGGGTTATAACAAACTGCATTGTTGGGGCTCCTACTTAACATCCTCAATATTTGCAAAGTTGTAGGTTATGTAGTTGTAACATTTTTAAAAAACACTATCGATGTTTACAGAAACAGACCGTGCAGCAGGCAAACAGAATGACAAATCAGGTTTTATCAGTTCAGAAATGTATATTTTTTTAGCAATTCAGTAGTAACTTCAGTTTAACTGTGACTGCTGAGCTTCTTATTTTTGGCTCACTGCTTTTAGCTGCACCCTTTTGTCTTCACCATGTCCACTACTGGCCTATTTTCGGGTTAGGTGACACCAGCAGTAACCACACCTCTCAACTGTCCAGATTTTCACAGAATGGCCACATTTTGGGCTCATGTTTTGGTATGTACTTCATAAAATTTCTGGATACCTGGCAAATCACCGAGGATTGCAATGTGTAAATAATGGCATTCAGTTGAGTTTGTCAGACTTCATTTCCTTCAGAAAATACATGGTAACAGAAATCCTCTTCTAGGCAAGTTCAAATTTTGCAAAAGTAAATATTTTAAACCTGCTCCTATTTTGAGTGCTTGTCACTCCATTATTTTACTGTTTGCCCAGATTTTTTTCCAGCAAGACTTGGGGATGCATGGTTTGGGCTACATTTATAGCTATGTTGTACGTTGGCAACTGAAGTGATACTTCTCCACTGTCAGCATCTTTCTCATTAGCAGGCAAATGGTTTATAAAGGAAAAAGAACACTGTAATGAATCAGTTTTGACAAAATAACGTTAATTTGACAGCATGGGAAGGACATGTGAATATAACAAGAGTGAGTTGTTTTGAACCTGGCGATAATACGCAAGTTACATAATTTGTTATGGAAACAGCAACAAGGACCACTCTCCTTATTACTGCTCCTATGTGCCAGTTGCTGGCATAATGAGCAGAGGATATAACAGACCATACTGAGGTGCTATGATGCCAAAGCCACAGGGACAGGTGTGCCCCACTCCTCACCCTGTAATTACCCTCATTTCCACTTAATGCCCAGACTGAAGCATACTACAACAATTAGAAAATGTCTTGTGGGTTTTTTTGTCATTTTTTATTCACTCTACATTTCTGCATTTTTGTAAAGAATGTTCTGTTTTTTTATGCTGATTTTAAAAGTCCTTCTCCTTATTTACGTCTAGTGCTTCATTTCACACACATTACTTTCAGAAATTATAGACAGTCAGTGAATACATGTATCAAACTGTAGCTCCTACATCTGCACGTGCATGCATGCATGGGTTTGTGTGCATCTTTGTGAGAGTTTTAAATTTACTTGGTCCTGTAGTACTTAAGTGACTAGAGTAGTGGCATCTCGTTTTGTCTTTCATAAGAGGAAGCACTTACTCTGACAGCAAAGAAACAAGTTAGAACAAATTTGAAATAACCTAACTACACTTCTGTGATGGGGAGATGATCTGTAACATTTTAGGCTGCACTTAATAGAAATGGATGAGTAACACTCAATGGTAAGTAGCATTTGAACTTGCAGCTCTTTTCTGTATGGTGTCTAAATCTGCAACACCTGCTTTGCAGTTTGTGCAAAGTACATATCTTGTCCTCGGGGGGGGGGATTTTTCACTTTTTTTTTTTTTTTTTTTAAATGTCCTACCCAGTCTCCTCCCTCCCCGCAGTCTCGTCATTGTACCTGGAGGGCAGGTATGCAGTAGGGACATGCTGACATATTGCCTCACATCTGCAGAAGCTCAGTCAATACTTCTACCTTAAATATCTCTTAGGACCATACCCCCTTTCTTCACATGTTCCCAGCCTCCACAAGTTATCATGTGGGGAATGCCCTCAAGGCCATCCTCCCCCAAGACTGAAATCACTTCCCTGCCGCTCCATCAGTCACCAAAGCAGGTAATCAAACCAATGTTGACTGTGCTACAGTCAGGGTTTTATCCTTCTACACAACTGGGGCAGCAATTGTTCCTTACTTTGCAGAATGTCCCTGGTTTTGGCTCATATTTTTACCATGTCCATTATAAGATTTTTGATTTCCTGATAAACTGCAGAAGAGTACAATCAGTAAAGGCCATACAGTAAAGTTCACACATTTTTTTGTTCTCAAAATGCATGTTCACTTTTTAAATGAATTAAGAGTAATATTATAAAACTATCCTTCAATTTGGTGCTTTGAGCCACCACCCAACACCATTATTTTTGGCTTTGCTAAGAATTCTTCAGCAAAGTTGTTAAAAGGTATGGCAAGGGAATACAACACAAACTGACCATTTACCCACTACAGTGGATAAAACAACACTTGAAATCTACTTATTATGGCCTGTGCCATAGCATGGGGGTGGTGTGGTGGGGGGGTGGAAAAGCCTAGTAGAGTTACCATATTTTGTAATGCACTTTAAAGTGTACTGTTACACTCTGTCCCACCTTTTTGTTGCCACTTTCTGTGGTGTATATAAAAAAAAAAACAAATTAGCATTTTTGTCAGACAGGCAAAATTTTCATTCTTTTAATTTATTTATTTTATTTATTCTTTGTTGACCGGGTTAATCATACTAAGCTAAAATGGGAAAATGTATTAAGACAAAAAAAAAAAAACAGAGAAATAAATACAGTTACAGAATACATTACAATTTTGAACAGAAATGAAAATGATTATATAAAAGAAAGATAAATATATAAACAGAATAACCAAAAAATACAATTATTATATAAACAAAGATTTTGTTGAAGCTAAAAAAGAAGTTTCACTGTTTTTGGGTAAAAATGTTTAAGAGGGCAGTGGTATAATTAGGGAACTGAGAGATGAGAATAAGGGTTGGTGGTAAAAAAAATCTGAAATCAGGAATATTATAGTGCAATTTGTTAAGACAGTAAGAAAAAAAAGAAGTTATGTTCTTACCATAAAGTTCCATCTGTGTTGATCTTCATTCATTACTGATGGGTGTCTGTTCTGTCCTTGGAAACGAGTCAGCCTTATAACAAGTTCATGCCAGCCAGAAAACTCTCGAGCTAAGCTTTACCCATAGTGCCCCTCTCCCTGTTACCTCAGATCGAGTTTGACCATGATAAAGAAAGCAGAGGCTTTTTCTGAGCAGGTACCCTAATGCAGGATTTGAACTAAATCCGAAACTCCAGGAGCCCCTTGGAGGGTGATGGAGGGTGAGACGTAAGGAATGAATGAAGATCAGCAACACAGACGTAACGCTATGGTAAGAACATAACTTCTTTATCTGATGATGTTAATTTTCATTCATTCTTTACGGATTCATTCTTTACTGATTTGACAGAGTCCCTAGCTCTTGGAAGGCCCTATGGAAGGACGTTCCCGAGTACCACTGAACCAAAGCATGCTCTCCCCCTGAAGACCAAATCCAATTTGTAATGAGTGACAAAGGTATGACGGGTAGCCCATGTTGCAGCTGCACAGATAGCATCAATTGAAGCCCTTGAATGAAAAGCAACAGAAGTTGCCATTGATCTGGTTTGAGGGTGCTTTGACTTTGCTCCGTAGAGGAATTTTATTAGGTTGGTAAATAAAGCATTCACAATTTCTCAACCACTTAGATGAGGTTACCTTAGAAACAGAGTTCCCCAAATTTGGTCCCGAATAGGAAACAAATAACTGGTTGGAATTACGTACTGATTTAGTTCTGCCAAGGTAAAATCGTAATTGTCTATGTACATCCAAGTAAATGAAGGCAGTATTCTTCTTTATTTGAGAAGTTTGGAAAGAAGACTGGTAGGTCAATTGTCAAATAGTCCATTCTGAAATAACTATGGGCAGAAAGGAAGTGTTAGTCCGGAATGATACTCTGTCCTTATGAAAGACCATATATGGGTGTTTTATGCACAAGGCCTGAAGTTCGGATACGCGTCTTTCTGAGGTGATGGCCACTAAAAATAGGGAGTTCCAGGATAAGAACTTTATATCGCAAGTGGCAGCAGGTTTGAAAAGTGATCGTGTCAGGGACTGCAGTACTAATGTCAAACTCCAAGGTTTGATTGGTTCTTTGAAGGGTGGTCTGACATGCGAGACCCCTTTCAAGAAGGTTTCACAGAGACAATGGGAAACTAAGGAGGAGTCTTGGAATCCATTGTGGAAGTTTGAGACAGCAGCCAGATGTACTCGAATAGTGGAGGCTGCCGCTCCAGAATGAAAAAGGCTTGACAAATAACCCAATGCTGTACTAACTGGAGCTGAGCAAGGGTCTAGTTCTTTCTGTCGAGTCCAAAAAAAGGAATCCCCTCCATTTGCTAAGATAAATTTTCCTGGTGGATGGTTTGTGTGAAGCCAGAAGAATGTTGCGTACAGGGGAGGTAAGGTTATTCTTCCTGGCAATTACTGGAAATGGAGAAACCAAGCTGTCAGCTTGAGACCGGATATGTTTGGATGTATCAACCTCTGCGGGTGCAACAGTAATTCTGGAGTTAGATCCAGAATCCATGGTTGGTGTGCTAGAGACCAAAGAAAGGGGCGCCAGTAGGGTGCAATGAGAATTAACTTTGCTTCTCAACTGAAGGGCCTCCTTTAGAAATTGTGGGATTAGGGGAAGGGGAGGGAAAGCATAAAGAAGTCCCGTGGGCCAATTTGCATTAGAGCATCCCTCAAGGACCCCTCCTGTGGGTCAATCAGGGCAAAGTAGCTGCTGCATTTGTGATTTGCTGGAGAGGCGAATGGGTCACAGCAAGGCTGGCCCCAGCGGCTGAAGATCTTTGCTGCTATGGCTGAATTGAGGGACCACTCATGAGACAGGAGGATGCATCTGCTCAATTTGTCTGCAATTACGCTGGAATCCCCAAGAATGTGCAATGCTATCAGAAAGCAATTGGAAGCGGTCTCCCATTGCCAAATTCTTATGGCCCCTCAACACAATGGGTAGAACATGGTTCCTCCTTGTTTGTTGAAAACCAGACCACAGGTATGTTGTCGGACTGGATAACAATTGTCCCTGATGGGAGGGCAGACTGAAAGACTTGCAGTGCTAGAAGCACTGCCCTCAGTTCTAGAACACGGATATGCAGATTGGCCTCCAGAGGAGACCAAGTGCCTTGGACTGTCTTTCCCTGGAAGAGCCCCCATCACAGAAGCTTCCGTGGTCACTATGGCCTTGGGCTGACATGGGGAGAAAGGTTGACTCCATAGGTCTTTTTCTGGCTTCATCCACCAAGTTAAATCTTGTTTGCATCTGTTTGGCGAATCTGAAAGGACATAGGGTTGATTCGAAGGGGACCACTGTGTTAGTAGGAGCCATTGAAGAAGTTTCATGTATAGTGTCACCAGGGGAAAGTACAGTTTTGTACCTACCATAAATGTAGATTGTTCGAGTGCTAATACAGCTGCAGTCATAACAGATGGGTTCTCCTGCCGTCAGGCGGGTCCTCGGTCGGCCGAATTCCAAAGTCTAGGTCCGGCGTCGGTTGTCGTCGCTTCTCCCCTGACGTCAGTGTGACAGGGGTATAAAAGAACCAGCCAACGCCATTTTCTTCAGTTTTTCTTGCCCCAGATGTCAGGCGCCCCCCAGAAGGAAGGCAATACATAAATTTGTGTAATAAAGCAATGTCATATAATCAAAATAGAGTAGTTGCAAGCAAATACACCATAAATGAATACCCCAATCAGGTTGTATGAGGAGGAGTTAGCCAACAGGCCTGTCCCAAGAGGGGAAGGAGGGAGGGAAACCTGGACTGCAGCTGTATTAGCACTCTAACATCTACATTTATGGTAGGTACAAAACTGTACTATGTTTATCGTGCATACAGCTGCAGTCATAACAGATGGGTAGAATCCCAAAGCTAAGAAAGGGGTGGTAGGCACTAGGTGGAACTAGGAGGAGCCAGGATGCCCTGCAAGACTGCAGTGGCAAAGCCTGCTCTAGTTTTGGAGTATAATGGTAGGTGGTAGTGCTTGGAGATGGTATGCACAGAACTCAAAGTGGCTGCTTCCAAAATATCTTTGGTAGGAACTCCTCTGAGAAAAGCTGCAGAGGTAGCTGTGGCCCTTGTGGAGTGAGATCTGATGCCTGTAGGTACAGTTTTGCCATGAAAAGAGTAACAAAAGCGTATGCAGTGGGCTATCCATTTTGAGATTGTCTGTTTGGAAATTGGCTTCCCTTGAGCTCCTATAGCATAGGACATCAAAGAGCTGTTCTGATTTTCTGAAAGGCTTTGTTCTGTCCAAATAATAACACAGTTGTCTGTGGATGTCCAAGGAATGTAGTAATCTCTCCCCTTTGTTTTGAGGATTAGGATAAAAGGTAGGTAAGTGTATAGCCTGATTCAAAGCTACCCTGGATACCACTTTTGACATAAAGGACGGGTTGGTTCGTAAGGAAACTCTGTCCTGATGGAAGATGATAAAAGGCTGCACAGCCATGAGGGCTTGTAGTTCCAATACCCTACTAGCTGAGGTAATAGCCAGAAGGAAAGCTGTTTTCCAGGACAAATATTGCAAATCTGTTGAGGCAGCTGGCTCAAAAAAGAGGCAAGGTCAGCTTTTCTAGAATGAAATTGAGGTCCCAAGCAGGTATTGGTTGTTTCCTTGGGGGTTTTATATTGTTAGCACTCTGAGGAACTGTCTTAAGAGGGGGTGAGAGAATAAAGGTGGATCAGTGTTGTATTCTGCAGAAATGGCTGAGGCATGGATTTTGATGGAGGAGAATGAAAGTCCACTGCTTAGCAGCTCAGCCTGATACTGTAATATTTGAGGTAAATTCAGTTTTCCAGGATTCTGGCCCTTTTTCTCATTCCAGGCACAAAACCGTTTCCATTTTGCGGAGTAAGCTTTTCTAGTAGACGGCCTTCTGGCCTCCAAAATGACATCCTGCACCTCCTTGGAGAGTAAGGTCTGTTGTGATGCTAAGGAATCTTCCATGCGGCCAGATTGAGTGTTTTCAGCTGACTGTGAAGAGTTTTGAAGCTGTGCTGAGTCAGAAGAGGCATTAGAGGTAGGGTCCATGGTGGGGAATGCATCGGGCTCCAAAGGAGTGGGTACCAGTGTTGTCTTGGCCAGTCTGGAGCAATGAGAATCATCTTTGGTCCGTCTGCTCTGGTTTTTAATAGAACTTTGGGCAGCAGAGGAAGAGGTGGGAAGGCATAAACTGTCATTGTTGTCCAACTGAAAGAGAGAGCATCCACTCTCCAGGCCTTTGGATGAAAAGTCCTTGAGCAGAATTTTGTCAATTGGTGATTTTTGTGTGAGGCAAAGAGATCTATGCCTGGCCTTCCCCATGCTTGAATTATCTCTGTAAAAACTTGAAGATGCAACTTCCATTTGTGTGGATCTGTCATATTTCTGCTTAGGTTGTCTGCCAGCATGTTTTCCTTGCCTGGCAAGTACTGTGCTTGAAGTTCGATTTGTAATTCCAGAGCCATGCCCCAAAGTGACATGGCCAGCCTGCATAGGGGATATGAATGGGTTCCTCCCTGTTTATGTACCACATTACTGTGGTGTTGTCTGTCCTCATCAATAGTTGACCTGGATGCAGAAGGTCTTTGAAAGCTATAATAGCATTTATTACTGCTAGCATTTCCTTTTGATTGATGTGAAGGTGCTTTTCTTTTTGGGACCATTTGCCCTGAATGCACCGATCTGTCATGTGTGCCCCCCAGGCGTAGTCCGAGGCGTCTGTTGTGATGACTTGATTTGCTTGAGGCTTGCAGAATGGGAGACCTGTGTTTGATTGGCATGCTTGAGCCCACCACAGAAATTCCTTTTGAAGACATGGAATTAGTGGTATTATTGTTTCCAAACTGTGGCTGTGTTGAGACTATAGGTTTTTCAGGTACCATTGAAGTTTCCTCATATGCAGCTTTGCACATGGGATTAGTAGGATGCAAGATGCCATGAATCCCAGAGCCTGCAGGATTTTCCTTGCAGTCAGCCTGGTGAAATTTGCTAGTGTTCTGAAGTATTGAGTTAGTTGCCCCTGCTTCTCTGGTGTGAGGTAGGCCATCTGGGTGTTTGTGTCCAAGTTGGCACCCAGGAAAATTATCTTCTGAGAGGGTATTAGCCTTGATTTCTTTTTGTTGACTGCGTATCCCAGAGAATTCAACAACATTATTACATAAGCCAGATGTTTCAGAAGTATGTGCTTGCTGTCCGCTTGGATCAGGCAGTCGTCCAAATAGGGGTATATTTGTATCCCTTGAAGTCTGCAGTAAGCAATTACTGATGCCAGGCATTTCGTGAATACTCTGGGCGCAGTAGATAAGCCAAAGGGCAATGCAGAGAATTGATAATGGGTTGAACCTGCAAGAAATCTGAGGTATCTTATGCAATTTTGTCTGATTGGGACATGCAGGTATGCCTCCTTGAGGTCCAATGTTACCAGCCAAGACTCCTTGCCCAGCATGGAAAGAAGCTGCTGTAAAGTGAGCATCTTGAATTTTGGTACGAGTAAAAATGTGTTTAGGATGGATAGGTCCAAAACAGGTCTCCAATCTTTTCCATTCCTTGGTACCAGGAATAGTCTGGAATAAAAACCTTGACCTTGTTCGTGAGAAGGTACCACTCTGGGCCTTTGTCCAGGGGGGGGGGGGGGGGGGGCGGTTGAGAACCCCTGATAAGAGTAATTAAATCCTCAGCCATTTTAAGCATCTGTTTTGTAGGCATGGGGCCTGGAGAAGGGCCCTGTGTAGCTTGTCTCTTAGAATGCATGGCTGCTTTAGACTTAGTGAAAGCCTTGATGGAAAAAGAAGAGGAAGGTCTGAAGACACCTTGAGAGGAGGCAGACCTGTCCACATTTTGAGATTCACACCAGCAAAAGTGGCTTCGGTATCTGTAGTCGGGGTGTGGGCCGAGAAGCCTGCGACCTCGGGCACAGAAGACACCGCCAATGAAATGTTGTCAGTAGTCAGGGGCTGCGTAGGCGCCTCACTGAAAACCGGACCACCTGTAGACGGCTTAGGCGTGGTGTCGGTAGAGGCCGCGGACCTTGTGTGTCAGTCTTTATCTTTGCGTTTTTTTTAGACAAAACTGGAGTCTGAGTATCAGACGACATAATATAGTTAAATTTTTTGCCAAAATAATGCTGGGCGAACTCCGCCCGACGCTTAATGGTGCGTTTGTTGAATGTAGCACAAAAATGACAGACCGAGACGTCGTGGTCTGGGCCTAAGCAAGGAATACAGAGGGAATGAAAATCCTTATGCGGTATTTGCTTCCCACATGAAATACAATTATTAACTGTCTGACATCGGTCTGAGGCAAGAAAAGTTTCCCCAACTGGGTACTTAGCTTTCAAGAAGACTTCGGTTGCAAAATATTCGTAATTTCAGGAGCTGGCCGACCGGCAATTGCGAACTACTTCTGCTTCGGGCACCATGCGGCAAGAAAGACTGAAGAAAATGGCGTCGGCTGGTTCTTTTATACCCCTGTCGCACTGACGTCAGGAAAGAAGCGACGACAACCGACGGTGGACCTAGACTTTGAAATTCGGCCGACCGAGGACCCGCCTGACGGCAGGAGAACCCACCTGTTATGACTGCAGCTGTATGCACGATGAACATCATCTGTAATTGATGCTGACATTGATCCTATAAGCTGAAGGATAGCCCGAGTTGAAACTTTGTCTTGAGAGAGTATCACACGGAGTTGTTACCTCAGTCTTTCTAATCTGTGACCTGGAAGGGAGACTAGGTAAGACTGAGTATTGAAAGTTGCTCCTATGAATTCCAGGGTTTGAGAAGGAGTCAACTTGCATTGTTTGCCTTGTTTATAGAAATTCCTAGGTATTTTGCTAGTTTCAGAGTGTAATGTAAGGCTGTAACCAGTAGACGCTTGGTGGGGGTGGTACGGAGCCAATCGTCTAAGTACGGAAACACTCGGAATCTCTGCAGTCTCAGGTGAGCTGTTACCACAGCCATGCATTTGGTGAATACTCTGGGGGCCGTAGAGAGTCCAAAGGGCAGCACCCGGAATTGGTAATGACTGCCTCTCAGCCAGAAGAAAAGGAATCTTCTGGAGCATCTGTCCATTTTGATGTGGTAATACGCATCCCGAAGAACTACTGAGCATATCCAATCATTTTTCTCCATAAAGGGTAGGATAAACTGAACTGTGACCATCCGGAATTTTGTTTGGTTGACAAATTTGTTCTGAATGCCGAGATCCAAGATTGGTCTCCAGTCCCGTCTTTTTTGGCACTAAAAAGAACCTTGAGTAAAATCCAGATCCTATCAGGTCTGGTGGAACTGCTTGGAGGACTCTTTTTGGAACAGCTTTCATATTTCTTGAGCTGCTGCTTCCCTTTGACTGGGAAGAACGTTGGGAATGTGCCTTAATGGCTTTGCGCAAATATTCAAGAGTATGTGGTAACCTCTGGCGATTATATTCTGCATACAAGAGTCTGTGGTTATTGTTTTCCAGGCAGGGTGATGCAGAGAGAAATGTCCCCCGACTGCTGCCAGAGGAAAGCAACTGGGCCGCTCTTCAGGATCGCTGGTAGGGTTGGCCAGAGAAAGAATCTCTTGACCCCTAGTTATGCAGTTCCCCCTCTGCCTTTATAGGGGCGTCTTTCAAATGAGTTACCCCCTCTGCCCCGGAGGAGGTAAACTCACTGCGTGAATCACGGAAAGGACCCCAGGATTTCTTCTGCCACATCTTTCCACTCCTCTGATTCCTAGAGAAGGATCGCTGGGGGGTGAGGTGCAGGTATATGGCAGACAGGGTCTTGCCGTCCTTTTCACACCTGGCTAACGTGTCTTTCTCTTTCGGGCAAAGAGGGAAAAAGCTTCCGCTGGAGCGTTAAGAAAGGAAGACTTAAAAGGATCCACAAAGTCACAAAGGTGCATCCAAGTGCGACGCCTCATGAGAACGCCTGAACCCGCAGCTTTAGCCACCCCTTCAGTAGTATGAGATCAACTGCATGGACAAGTTGGATATAGATTCCAGGGTTGCAAGCAGTGAGGCAACTTTGTCGCGTACCTCAGAGATTGCTACTGCTAAGGTTCTAGAGAGTTCAGAGATTAGGTCTCTCTGGAGCCTAGTAAAGTGTGCCAAGTAATTCAAGGAACGAATGGCAAAGGTCGATGAGGCAAACACTCGTTTCCCTAATCTGTCCATCACCAGACACTCCCTGTCTGGGGGGTGGACAGTATGGCTTTCCTCAGCAAGCTCTTTCTTAGTGGCCACAGCAACCACCATAGCGTCAACCGGTAGGCCTTTGAACTGGTGTTAACATATTCAAAGTGTGATAAATGTAAATGGTACTAGAGGTTTTGGTAAATATAGGGGACAGCCAAAAGTGTTTTTTTTTCTGGAAAAGATGATCATTTGATTAGTAATTGTGACAAAAGAAATGTGATAGGATATGTAAAGAAATATGGGTGAACTAGGCATGTATGGGTGGATTGTAAAGAAAATGTAGAAATCATAGAACAAGCGCAGATATACAAACGTTTATGTAATATAGAAAAAGTGTAGAATAGAAACATGAAGAACAGATTACTATACAAGAAAACAAAGAAATAATAGTGGATGAGAAAAATGAAAATAATGAAGGAAAGGAAGTGGTGCAAGATATAAGTAAAGATGAATATGTAAATTAGAAAGCAGTGGGGGTAAAAATAATTATATAGGGATAAGGGTGAAAGAGAAATAGGAAGTTTAAAAGTGCAACTGTGAAAGAAAATAAAGGAAAAGGATAGAAGTAGAAGACGATAATAAAAAATAAGTTATGTACTCATCATAAAGTTCCATGTGTGTTGCCCTTCTTGCCATCGTTCTTAGCAGGTTGGGATTCAGATCAGATCTTCAGTTCTGACTCTGCCGTTTACAAAAGCTCGAGGTCTTCAAGTAGCTTGTGGCTTACACCCTATCCCGTGATGCACTAGGGAATTCCCCAGATCTTGTTTGCTGGCATACTAATATAGACATTTCAAATTTTACAAGTTCACAAGTCCAAAAGAGGGTTAGAGAAAAATCAGATGTCAAAAAAATCCTCTTGGTCCTCCAGGAGTCAAAGGCTGGAGGAAGGAGGGTGAGATGTAAGAATGAAGCGAGAGGGACAACACACATGGAACGTTATGGTGAGTACATAACTTTATATGATGCTGTCCTATCTCGCCTTCATTCTTAACAGGTTGGGACAGCGTCCCTAGCACCATCTTTTTTGGGAGGCTCAAGGGAGAATATTTTTCAGAACAGTGGATCCAAAGAAGGCCCTGTTCCTGGAGATCAAATCAACTTTGTAATGAGTGATAAAGGGATGAGGTCTTGCTCATGTTGCTGCAGCACAAATGGTATCGATTGGCAGTTTAGCCCGAAAGGCAGAAGAGGTAGACATAGCTCTGGTAGAATGACCTCTTACTTTGTCAGGAAGTGGTTTGTTCTGGGATTTGTAGGTAAATGTAATGCAATCTGGAAAGAGTAGTCTTAGCAACTGGGACACCTTTTTTCTGGTCTGAGAAGGAGACAAATAATTGGTCAGTCTTCCTAAAGTCCTTTGTTCTTTGCAAACAGAAACAATTGCCTGTGAATATCTAGTTGGTGTAACATATACTCTGCCTTATTGCCATAGCTAGGGAAAGTATGGTAAGTCTATGGACTGATTCAAACTTGAATCAGAGCATACTTTTGGTAAAAAGGACAGGTTTGTACAGAGTGAGACTCTGTCCTTGTGGAATAGCATAAATGGGGGTTTGATAGACAATGCTTGTAACTCCGAAACTCTTCTAGCTGAAGACATAGCTAAGAAAATCGTCTTCCAAGTTAAGAACTTCATGTCACAGGATGATGCAGGTTCAAAAGGTGGAAGGATCATACAGGATAATACATAATCAAGGCTCCATGGAGGTAGAGGTGGTTTAATGGGCAGTCTTATTAGAATGTACCCTTCAAAAAAGTTTTGCAAAGTCTGTGAGAAATAACATTTGGCCCAGTTTCCCCTAAATGGAAATTTGAGATCGCTGCTAACTGAACTCGAATAATAGCTGCAGCTGCTCCTTCATGAAATAGCTTTACTAAGAACCCAAACATAGAAGATATAGGTGCAGAGAAAGGGTCAATATGATTTTCCAAGGCCCAGGAGGAAAATCTTTTCCATTTGCTGACATAAAATTTTCTCATAGAAGCTTTATGAGAAGAAATCAGGATATGCTGCACTGAAGGTGAAAGGTCAGGTAGCCTGGCTATGTTCAGAAGTGGAGCAGCCATGCTGTCAACTTGAGGGTTTGGAGATATGGATGGAGCAGTCCGGATGGATAGGTCAGAAGATCTGGAACTGGGTCCAGAATCCAAGGCTCCTCCTGAAGATGAGGCCACAGGAAGGGGAACCCGATTTGACAAGGCCAGTAAGGTGCAATAAGTATTAAGGTCCTTCCTAATACACCTGCTTTCTGGTGAACTTTGGGTATCAGTGGGAAGGGAGGGAAGACCGAGTAGACCAGAGGGCCAATCGTGTACAAGAGCATCCCGTGGTGACTCCCAGGGAGGGAGGATTAGGGCAAGGTAGCTGCTGCACTTAGCATTCATGGAAGTGGCAAAAAGATCGCAGCAAGGCTGGCCCCATTTTCGGAAAATCATTTCTGCTATCTATTGCTTTAAGGACCACTCATGAGGCATCAGAATAGCCCTGCTGAATTTGTCTGCTATCACATTGGATTTCCCTGGGATATAAGTTGCTATCAGAAAGCATTGGGAGACGGTCACCCACTGTCATACTCTCAGAGCCTCTCGACAAAGGGGGTAAGATCTGGTTCCTTCTTGTTTGTTTATATACCATACAACTGACATGTTGTCAGTCTGGACTGCAATGGTTCCCAGGGGAGAGGGTCCTGGAGTGATTGCAACGCTAACAGCGCTGCTCTCATCTTTAGGACACTGATCTGCAAATGGGCCTCATGATCTTGACAAGTGCCCTGGACAGTCTTTCCGAGATAATGCCTGCCCACCCTGACAAGCATCTGTGGTCACTGTAGCTACAGGCTGTGGAAAGACAGTCGGCCTAGAGTTACTTGAGAGGAGTGAAGCCACCATCAAAGTTCCTTCTTGCAAATTGCTGTTATGAATATTTTGTGGGTCATTGGTAGCTCTTGCACTGACCCCTAAATGAACAGCAAACACTAAAGAATCCTCATGTGTAGACGTGCGAGGGGAAATAAAACTGTCACTGTTGTTATGACCCCTACAGCTTTGGGAACCATCTTTGCTTGGGTTTTCTTTCTTTTTAGAAGATATATCATGTGGTACCTTACGGATTGTATCCTTAATGGTGGAAGTCTCGCCACCATTTGCGTGGAGTCTAATTTTGCTCCTATAAATACCACATGCTAAAAAGGCTCTAAGGAGGATTTCGTAGTTTATCGTAATCCCTAGGTGGGAGCAGAGTTGCAAGGTTGTACTTCTGGCTTTGATTAGCCGATGCCTGATTGTGCAGATTAACAGCCAGTCATCTAAATATGGAAACACCCGGAATCTTAGTCATCTCAAGTAAGCCACTACTACTACCATACATTTGGTGAACACACTGGGGGCCATAGTAAGGCCAAAGGGAAGAGCTCGAAATTGGTATTGACTGGTTCCCAGCTAAAAGTGCAACTGTCTCCTGGATAGCCTGTCCATTTTTATGTGGTAGTACACATCCTGGAGAGCTATCAAGCACATCCAATTGTCTTTTCCCAAACATGGGTGTATAGACTGCAGGTTCACCAGCTGGAACTTGCTGCTCTTTGCTGATTTGTTTAGAAAGCCGAGATCCAGAAATGATCTCCAGTCCCCTGTTTTATTTGGAACTAAAAAGAAACTTGAGCAAGTTCTGAATCCTTCTTTGTCTGCGGGGACCTTTTGGAGGACTCTTTTGTCTAGCAACTTTTAAATTTCTAGAGTTGCCCTTTCCTTCTGACTAGGTGGAATGTCTGGAGGTTTTTTTTTTTTTTTTTTATCTTTGGCAGAAGAATGGAGAAGGAGATGAAGTAACCTCTGGATATGATGCTTTGTACCAATTTGTCTTATTTGTTGCCAGGCTTCTGGGTACAAAGATAAATATCGCCCAACTGCCTCCAGAGCCAGACAATCAGGCCTCCTTTCAGAAGCACTGAAAGGGCCTACCAAAGACAGATTCTCTATTGCCTTGATTTTGCGGATCCCCCCTGCCATTAGGTCGGCATGTTTCATTATTGCTTCCTGCTCTGCCTCTGGGGGAAGGCTCACCACATGCATCCTGAAAAGATTTCTGTGATTTTCGGAACCACATTTTACCACTACCTCTCTGACCTTTGGGGTAAGGTCTAGTAGGCATGGAAAAACAGACTCCTACAGCAGACAGTGTCTTTCCCCTCTTTTTCACATCTGTGAGCGTGTCCTTTACATTCGGGCCCAAACAAAGATGAGCTGTCAAATGAGGGGGTTTACAAAGGAAGACTTAAAGGGTTCCACAAAGTCACATAAGTGCATCCAAGAATGCCTCCTTAGGGAAATTCCAAAACCCACTGCTCTACTCGTTCCATCAGCTACATATGATATGAGCCTCATGGATGCGTTAACTACTGAATTTAAAGTAGTGAGCTGAGAGGATACCTTGTCAGTAACCCCTTCAGCTACTGAACCTTAGAGAGTAACTCTTAGCTCTTTCAGGAGATCCCTCTGCAGTCTTTTGAAATGAGTAATACATTTCTGAGAGAAAAAGCCACTGAGGAAAAGATAAGATTTCCATATCTGTCCATAGTCCTGGACTCCTTGTTTGGAGGATGGACAGAAGATATACCAGAGTTCCTTCTTAGTGGCCACCGCCATGGCATCAACTGAGACTCCTTTGGTTAAGGTTTTGTCAGACAGGGATGTGATGAACTTGTTTGACCTCCTAGGAATAGGTTCCATTGAATCAGGGGGACTCCATGTCTTTCAAGAAACCAGGTCTAAAAGTTTGTTGAAAGGAGTAGACACCCAAGATGTGGAAGGGTGAGACTCAAAAGTCTTCAGGTACTTATCTGCGGAAGAATTGGAGGACTTTCTGCCATCCCTCTATTAAGTTTTTCCAGGAGGCAACCATGGGGACCCTTCAGCGTCATCGGGGTCGGTATCCAAGGTGACAGGCTCCTCTGGGGAGTCTAAGTGCTTCTTCTTGCACGGTCTCTTCTGAGGGACCTCTAGAGAAGGGTACACTGGGGAGGTTTCAGAAGAATGAGGGGTGCCCTGTGGGGCATCCTGAGGCCTAGGGTCTCTGCGTCCCTGTAGATGCGGAGGTAAGGAGGCAGGCACTAGTGCTATGGAGGGAGGAATCTCCAGAGAAGATTGCAGAACCTTCTTTGGAGACAGTATCCTCATGACCTCGAAAGCCCTCCATCCCTGATCAGAGGATATCCCTGGATCTGAAAACACTGAAGGATCCCCCAGAACCAAGGACAATGTACCCGAGGCAAAGGTAGGAGCTGAACTCAGCAGAGCCAAGGCCCAGAGAGGCACAGTCGGATCAAACAGCTGTCCAATCAGACTCATCCCCTGGACCTGACTGGAGAATGATGGCTCCTAGACTCCTCCAACTTTGATGGAGCCAAGCCAGTCCAAGCCATGGTCAGATCTGTGGAACCAGAGGTGGGTCTAGGATCCAACAGTTCCACTAATACAACTCCAGTTCTTCTGATTCTGAAGCCAGGGGTTGGATCGGAGGAGAACATGGAGCAGAGGAGGTGGATGTTGTAGGATCCTGAAGCCCTACGGGTTGGATCCAACAGCAATTTGGCCAGCGCTGGTGTCTGTAGCGATCTCTGTACCACCCAATCCACGTCATCTGAAAAACTCCTCAAAAACCAGGTCGATGGGGTGGGTTTGCTTTTTGAAGTAGAGAGATCAAAACAGGAGATACCAGCTCCTTAGTTCGAACTCCACTGGCACCGAGCAAGAAGAGGTCAGAGCCGATTGGATTTTGTATGATCCAGTATCTCTCGGATCGGAGGAAGATAATCTTGGTATTTTATAGGCTGGATCCAAAGAAGTAAACGGGGAAGATTTTTTTTAACAGATTTTCCTGACTTGTCAGATTTGGCAGAAGGAGATTTGTCTGATTTAGGTGGACCCGCACCTTCTTCCAGTGACTCTGAGAAGGGGGTTTTCATAAGACCTTTTAGAATCAGTTTATTCTTCCTCTCCAGGCGGGCTCTATGATTAAAGAAATGACAGATACAGCATGACTCCTGTAGGACAGCCCTGAGACAATATAAACAAAGGGTGTGTTTATCGCTAAGGGGCATTCTTTTGCTACATTTTTCACATTTCTTGAAACCCATTGGCCTAGACTCCTTGCCTGATATTGAGGTTAAGAACAGCAAGAACAATAATCAAACAACAAAGAAAGGAGTTTTTTTTTTGGACCATCTAAGTTAAATGGGTCAAGCTATTGGAAAGTACAATACACACATGGGAAAAAATAAAACAAAGACCCTCTAACTTAAATGGGCCTTGACACAGAACACACAGAGGGGAATAACAGTCCTCCAATTTAAACGGACTGTGCAACGATTCTACACTATGATGCAACATCCCAGATACCTCAGATCAAGTTTGTTGCTAATTTTCCCAGCATGTAAATATAGGAAATTCAGAAATTCTCACTTACCCCCCCATCAAGGTTTAAGCCTAAGAGAGGATGAGGACCACCTCAGGGTAGTTGTATGGTGGAGGTATGGTGGAGGTCTTGTGAACAGGATGGCCCCTCTGCTATGATGTACCTGTGGGAGCAAGGTTTATTAATTTAGTCTAGTTTTTTATTCAGCTTTATTAAATTTAGAGAGAGAGAGCAGGTAGTTCCCCAAGAGTATGGGGCCAGCTGCCAGTATGCTAGTTGTTCATTCGATGGTCTTCGTTGGTGGAAAGATTTATTGTTGAAGCTTCAGTCAGAGTAGCTTTTTGTTTCACCTGGAGTTTCTCATCTGTGAAAAAATTCTTATTTATTTATTTATTTTATTTTACATTTGTTTACCGGGTTAGTCTGACTGGATACATATCCCTTTTCAGCAGAGACCCGGGGAGAAAAGCTCCACATTTGAAAAGAACAACAATACATAGACTAACATCAGCAACATTCATAGTATACAAAATACAGAGAGACTCATTACAAATACATTCTATTAAATTCCACAAGTACGTGATGAGTAAATACCCAGATATACAGATAGGTTAAGAAGTAAAGAGGTTTGAGCTTTTAATCACAAGGGAGAAGGATATAGCGTCATTCACAGGTCGATACTATGGTTATACGGAGGGGGCAGTCTAAGAGGAACGAACGTGTATAGAGAATAGGTTTAAAGGGCTCTAGAGAAGTTTGAGGTGAAGAGTCCTTTAGATAATAGTGTGTGGGTGGTAAGCAGCTATAGGGTTAGTCAGGATTGTCACAAGGGCATAGCCAGTGTGCCTTAAGAAATGACTTGAGACTAGTTTTAAAATGGCTGAGTGAAGTTGTTAGTCTTAGGTTATTGGGAAGGAAATTCCAGAGCCTTCCAACAGAATTGGCATAGAGAGCATCACCTCCCGAGTTATTTGATTTCATAGTTTGTACCAGGACACTATTAGAAGATCGGAGGCAGTTAAGGTTGGAGTAGGGGGTCAGGAGTTTGTTCAGAGTGTTTTTTTTCTGGTTCCTTAATTATTTTAAATGCTTCCGTAAGTTGGTTGAATTTAAGAAGGTTAGGTAATTCTAACCATTCAAGTTTCTTTAGGTTGAGGCAGTGATGAGTACGGTAAGGTGATCCAGTAACAAATTTAGCGATATGGTAATAAGCAACTGAGAGTTTGTTGAGCTCATTTTTATTGAGGAAGGATAGGACCGGGGAGGCATACAGTAGGGTGGAGAGAAGGTGTGATCGTGCTATAGTTAGTTTGGTATAAGGAGTTAGAAAGTTCTTAATTCTGTACATGGAACCTAGTTTCTTGTTTACTGTCTTAATAGTTTGACTAATGTGAACATCAAATTTGAGCTTGTGATCAATAGTAACACCTAGTAGTTTGGTGTTGGTGACAGGCTCAATGATGGTGCCGTTGATGGATTGAACGTGAAAGATCGTATTATTAGAATGTGGCGGATATTGGCCTAAGGGGATTCCAGAGGTGGGGAAGATTAGAAGTAGCTTAGTTTTTATGGGATTTAGAATGAGTTTCCGTTCAGAAAACCATTTTTCAACTGCCACAAAACAGTGTTGGGTGACTACTTGGAGATTATGGAGAGAGACATCAGAACAAATCAGGGTGGAGTCATCTGCATATTGAATGCAGGTGGCTTTGGGGATGACTGAGTGGAGGTCGTTTATGAATACAGAGAAGAGAAGGGGACCAAGTATAGAGCCTTGGGGAACTCCTATGGTATTTGGTAGCAAGTGAGATAGTTTGCTTTGCCACTGGACTGCTTGTTGTCTACCAGAAAGGTAAGCATTAAACCAACGTAGGGCTAGGTTATCGAGGTGAAGGGATTTAAGGGTGTGGAGCAATAGTTGGTGATTGACCATGTCAAAGGCTTTTGACAAGTCAAGAAAGAGAGCAGAAGTTATTAAGTTGTTGTTCCGATTGTTATTTACTGAATCAACAAAGGAAAGGAGGGCAGTGGTAGTACTATGATGGGAGCGAAACCCATGTTGAGTTTTAGACAGAAGATTATTTAGGATGAGGTGGTGTAGGAGTTGCTTGTGAGCACACCTTTCCATAATTTTTGCTATAGGCGACAATATTGCTATAGGTCTATAGTTCGATGTTCCGTAGAGGAGCCTCCCTTGTGAAGTGGGATGACGTATGATATTTTCCAGATTGAGGGGATGGTGGCCTCTGTAATCGTTCTATTAATCAGGATTGAGATGGGATAGGCTATTACATCAGATGCTATTTGTAGGTATTCAGCTGGGAGACGATCAGCCGATAGGGTGGATGGTTTGAGTTTCTTTAATAGAGTTCTAATATAGGAGGTGGATATTGGTTGAAGACTAAAGGCGGGTAGATTTTTGCCAGTGGGACTGGTTAAGGAGGTGGAAGAAGTAGGTAACTGACTGGCTAGTGCCTGAACGGTCTCCGTGAAGAAAGAGTTAAACGAGTTAGCTATTACTTCAGGATCTTAAAGTTTTTCAGGGGTAGTTGATTTCCCAGAATAACGGAGGTTATTAAAACCTGCCCAAAACTTCTTTGGGTTATTTTGGTGTTTGTCCTGGAGATGACAGAAATAATTCTTTTTATCCCGGGTAGTATCTGTTTTTGTAGAGTTTCTGAGCTGCTGAAATTTGATGCGATCTAGGGGTTCTTTGGTGGTACGCCACTTTACCCAGGCCTGGTCTCTGAGCTTAATTTTAGATTTGGTGTCTTTGGTTAGCCAAGGTGCAATCCGGACTTTGGCTCTGATGGATCGGTTAGGTGCATGAGAGTCCAGTATATTTAGGAATGTGTCATTAAAGTATGTAACACTCTCGTCTATGGGGAGTGTTTTTAGCATGGACCAGTTACAGGATTTAAGTTCTGCTAGGAATTGTTCAAGAACAAATTTCTTCTTGTTTCTAACTAGTTTATATATGGGAAGGTTTGTACACGTCAATTTATGTTTTATGATGAAGGTGATAAGGTGGTCACTAAGATCATTGGGTAGGGTCCCTGTGGAATAATTAGGTGTGTCTTTATTGGTGAGAATCCAGTCGATAATGCTTTCTTTTTGTTGAGAATTACCTATTCTTGTGGGAGATTTTATATTTTGGGAGAAGCCATGTAGGTTAATGGGCAGGGGATTCATCTGGTCAGAGTACTGGGACCAGTCAAGGTTAAAGTCTCCTAGTGCAATTGTTTCTTGAGAGTAGTTTGAGGTAAGCCAGCTTAGGGTTAGCTCCACGGTTTCTAAGTTTTTCCCTGGTGGGATGTAGACTACAATTAGATTCTTAAGAACGTTTTTACGATGGAGTCTAAGTAGTAAAAAAATACACCGAAGTAGAGCTTTAAGATCCTTTATTGGTTTTAAAGAAGAAAACATTCAAGTGCTGCTCTGTATGTTTTATCTATATGAGAGAGTGCCTACATATTGTTAAAGATGGGAGTGTCTCCAGGGTTATAGACAATCAGGATGTGAGGGAGTGTGTTGCGGGCATTCGCCTTTATTGAAAAATTTGTGACATCACTCATGGCTGTTAACCCTGGGAGCTGCCCATTTAGTTATTGCAAAGGTTATGCTTTACAGACAATGTTCTAAAAGCTGTATTGCATGAGAATTTTTCCTCTAGTAACTAGTAGAAAGACTTTAAATTATAAAAAGAACGTGGGTCACTTTGTAATAGGCAAACCTCTATTCAAAAGTCTCTTGTAGACTAAACGGACTCTGCTGCGCTTTCATACTTTTCTTCAGGAATGCTTTCTTCTCAATTTATCATTGTGATTAAGTAGGGAAAAAATGAAATACAAATAAAATTAAATTCAACTAAAATTAGAGTTAAACAGTATAACTAAAACGAGCTTTGTCAGGAACAGCAGCATCACCTGTATCCCAGAAAGGAAATATGTCATGAGGTAAGCTTTGTGAGTCAGAAAAAGATCAGACTATTATATTACAAAATGTAGGTAAAATGAAATACAGTTTTATTTTATTTATTTATTTTATTTTACATTTGTTGACCGGGCTAGTCTAGCTGGAATTATTTCCATTTTCAGTAGAGGCCCGGGGAGAAAAGCTCCACAAGATATACAAAAAACATACATTTGAAGTAATATACAAGAAAATCATCAGGATAAATGTAAAGACAATAAAAAAGTTAGTATACAAAAACTATTTACAAGTAGGAAGAGATATAATTTCCTATAAACAAACTAAACTACTGAGAAGCATAAATCAGGGAAAGGTGGTAGGGAGAGGAAGTGGGAGAAAAAGTAAGAGTAAAGTAAAAAAGAAAGGATATGAAAGGATTAAGCAAACTTTCAGAGAAGAGGAAAAGAAGTAAGTGAAGAGAAGGGATAGTTGTTCAGCGAAGAGGGAGAGAGATATGGGGGTAGTAAGGAAATAGAGTGGGGTAGAAATTTAGTCAGGTTTAGTGCAGGAACAGAGCCAGTGGTTTTTCAAGTGTTCTTTTATTCTTTGTTTGAAGAGGGGCAGTGATGAGATTAGTGTTATGTCACTGGGTAGTAGATTCCAGTTCCTTCCTACTGTGCTAGAAAAAAAGAGAGTCACCAGCTGAGTTATTGGCCTTTGTTAATTTAGCCATAAGTTTCCTAGAAGAACGAAGGGAGTTAAGATTATTGTAAGGTATTAAAAGTTCTGAGAGTATAGGGGTGTTTGAAGGCTGGTACAGTATTTTGTGGGCAATGTTCAGTTGGGTGATGAGCAGAAGGTTTTGGAATTCCAGCCAGCCTAGTTGTTTCAGGTTATTACAGTGGTGGGTTCTGAAGGGGTTGCTAGTGGCGAAGCGGGCGATGCTATTGTAGCATATAGTCAGTTTGAGGTTGGTTTTCTTAAGGTTGGTAAATATAGGTGAAGCGTAGAGAAGTGTTGACAACAGATGGGAGTGGGCAATCTTGGCTCTAGCAGATTCAGTTAGGAAGGGTTTAATTCGGTATAAGGATCCTATTTTTCTGTTGACTGATTTAATGGTGTTGTTAATGTGTTGATCAAAAGAGAGATTATTGTCAATGGTTATTCCTAACAGTTTTGTTGTAGGATCGGGTGTGATAGCCATAGCATTATTAGAGGAAATGGTGAAGTGTAAGGAAGGGGATCGGGTGGTGGGAGTAAAGAGTAGAAGTTTAGTTTTTTTGGCATTTAGTAAGAGGGAACGTTTATAGAACCACGTTTCAACTGCGTTGAAGATCATTTGAGTACGTGAGCAGAGTTCAGAAGGAGAGGTACCAGAGCAGATAAGGGTAGAGTCATCTGCATATTGGATGCAGGTAGCTTGAGGGATAGCAGAGTGGAGATCATTAATGAAAAGGGAGAATAGAAGTGGCCCAAGAAGAGAGCCTTGAGGGACACCAATGTTTATGGGTAGGAGAGAAGAGAGTTGATTGCCCCATAGGACTGCTTGTTGCCTGTTGCTTAGGTATGCTTTGAACCATTAGTGGCAAGGCTGTCAAAGGAGAGGGATTCAAGTATGTTAATTAAGGTGGAATGGTTAAAAAAGAAGTTATGTACTCACTATTACAAAATGTAGGTATAATGAAATACAGTTAAAAAAGAAGTTATTTACTCACCATAACATTACATCTGAGAAGTTATACTTCATTTTTCTGTAACCTGTGGGTATTCGGATCCGAGCCAGCAACTTTTTTTCTAGCATCTGCTCCAAGCTCCGAGCTCTTCCCCCTACCCATAATGCACTACCATCGCCTACATTCCCTCAGATAGAGTTTGCTGCAACTAAATACATAAGCAACTCAGCCCATTGAGCCAAACCTGTATAGACAGGACAAGGTCCAGGGGACGGAAGGAGGGAAGGTTGCAGAAAAATGAAGTATAACTACTCAGATGGAACGTTATGGTGAGTACATAACTTCTTTATCTGAAGTAGTTAACTTCATTTTATCTGCAACCTGTGGGACAGAGTCCCCAGCCACTTCAATCCTGGGAGGTCCCTATGGAAGGATATTCCTGAGCACCGCAGAGCCAAAGGATGCTCTACCCCTAGAAATCAGATCTAATTTGTAATGGGAAATGAAGGCATGTGAACTGGCCCAGGTCGCTGCTGCACAAATGTCATCCAAAGGAACCCTAAACCAAAAAGCAGCAGAAGTCACCATAGACCTGGTAGAGTGAGCTTTAACAATACCAGGAGGAGATAAACCTTTTGTTTGTAGACATGCGAAATGCAAAGAGTGATCCATCTAGCCAAAGAAACCTTAGAAATGGCCTTTCCCAGAAAGGCTTTGGAAAAGGAAACAAACAACTGGTCAGTCTTGCGGAATGATTTTGTTCTATGAAGATAGAAGTGAAGTTGTCTATGAACATCTAACGCATGTAGTTTGTATTCACTCCTATTTTGGAAATTAGGAAAGAAAACAGGCAGATTAATGGACTGGTTTATGTTTGCTTCAGATGCCACTTTGGGTAACAAGGAAGGATTAGTACGAATAGGGACCCTATCCTTATGGAAGACCAAATAAGGAGGCAAGGCAGACAGAGCTTGAAGCTCAGAAACCCACCTAGCAGATGTAATGGCGACTAGGAAAGCTGTCTTCCAGGATAAAAATTTTAAATCCACCAAAGCTGCAGGTTCGAATGGAGGAGCCACCAATGCCTGTAGGACAAAGGTAAGGTCCCAAGGAGGCACTGAATCCTTGTCAGGAGGAAGCAACAGAAAAGTGCCTTTAAGAAAGGCCCTACACAGCCCAGAAGAGGCTAAGGCAATGTTGTCTTTACCAACATGAAAATTAGAAATGGCTGCCAATTGTACTTTCACTGTGGAGGAGCTAGCTCCTTGCTGAACAATGCCAGACACGAAATCCAACACCGCTGGAACAGGGGCTGTAAAAAGTATCTAGGTTTCTCTGATGCCCAAATGGAAAAACGTTTCCATTTACTGCGATAAAGTTTCCTAGTGGAATCTTTAAGAGAAGACACCAGAATGGATTTTACTGGGGATGAAAGACCGGGAGTCCTGGCAATCAACCAAACTGGAGCAACCAAGCTGTCAGCTTGAGGCTGCCCAGGTCGGGCGGACAGGCACCCGAAGGATGGGAGATTAGATCCGGGCAGGGATCCAGAACCCACGGAGGAGCTAAGAGATGAGACCAAAGGAATGGGAACCAAACCTGATTGAGGCCAGAACAGGATAATGAGGATAACTTTGCACCGCAGTCGGCAATCTTTCTGAAGAAACTTCGGAATGAGTGGCAATGGTGGGTAAGCATGCAGAAGCCCGGGGGGGGGGGGGCAAGCATGGACTAGAGCATCTCTGGGGGATTCCCCTGGTGAGGGAATCAGAGTGAAGAACTCGTTGAACTTCGCGTTGGAAGGAGATGCGAAGAGATCACAGCAAGGCTGACCCCATGCAAGGAATATCTCCTCCGCTACTGACTGTTTCAGAGACCACTCGTACAGCATCAGAATAGCCCGACTCAATCTGTCCGCTAAAATGTTGGAGCGCCCCGGGATGTGTGTTGCTATCAGAAACCGACCGGTGGAGATAGCCCATTCCCACACTCTCATGGCCTCGCAACATAGGGGATAGGATTTGGCTCCCCCCTGCTTATTGATATACCAGGCAAAGTACAGTTTTGTACCTACCATAAATGTAGATGTTCGAGGATCCACATTGCTGCAGTCCTAACTATTGGGTAGTCCGCTGTCCCAGTCGGCCCGAATACCAAAGTATATGGCTGACGTCGGTCAAGGCGCATTAGACTGACGTCAGTACGTCAGGGTACTAATGCGCATGACCGACGTCATATCCTCAGTCTTTTCTTGCCCCAGATGTCAGAAGACCCTAAAAAGACAAGGCCAAAACCAAAAACTCCAAACATTCCTGCACCAAAAATATGTACAATATATACAAAATTACCAGAGTATAACCTCACCTACACAACCACCCCTAAACACAGAGGGGAAGGAGGGAGGGTATTGGACTGCAGCAATGTGGATCCTCGAACATCTACATTTATGGTAGGTACAAAACTGTACTATGTTCTTCATTCCACATTGCTGCAGTCCTAACTATTGGGTAGAATCCCAAAGCAGAGGTAAGGGAGGCTGGCAAATCATAAGGAAGCAGGAGCTGACAACATGCCTTGCAAAATAGCTGTGGCAAAACCAGCCCTAGATTTAGAGTAGAGAGGAAGGTGATAATGCTTAGAGAAAGTATGCACTAAACTCCAAGTAGCTGCCTCCAAAATATCCTTAGTTGCCACCCCTTAGAAATGCTGTTGAAGTGGCAGTAGCCCTAGTGGAATGAGGCCTAATCCCAGCTGGAATCTCCTTGCCATGATGGGAATAACAAAATGCAATGCAAAACCCAATCCACTTAGAAATAGTTTGTTTTGACACAGGCTTGCCCTGAGAACTCAAAGCAAAAGAAACAAACAACTGCTGAGACTGCCTAAAATCCTTAGTCCTGCTTAAATAATAACGCAATTGCCTGTGTACATCTAAAGTGTGCAAAATCTTTTCCCCTTTATTTTGGGGATCTGCATAAAAAGTAGGCAAATGAATAGTTTGGTTTAAAGCCACACTATTAACCACCTTAGGCATAAAGGAAGGATTAGTACGTAATGATACCCTATCCTTATGAAAAATCAAAAAAGGCTCTACCGCCATAAGGGCCTGCAATTCAGAAACCCTTCTTGCAGAAGTAATGGCCAACAAAAAAGCAGTCTTCCATGACAAGTATTTCAATTCAGCAGTAGCCGCAGGCTCAAAAGGTTGTAGAGTAAGTTTCTCCAACACAAAATTGAGATCCCAAGCAGGAGTAGGAGCTCTACGGGGGTCTTATATTCTTTGCCCCTCTAAGAAATTGCTTGAACAAAGGATCACGAAAACAATGGTGGGTCACAATCATAGTGAGCTGAAATTGCTGCAGCATGAATCTTAATGGAAGAGAAAGACAAACCTTTGTCCAATAACTCAGTAAGATATTGAAGAGCCACACTCAAATTAGGCTCAGAAATCTCCAAATTGTTTGCTGCACTCCAAAATAAAAATCTCTTCCATTTTTCTGCGTACACTTTCCTTGTACTAGGTCTTCTGGCTTCCAAAATCACATTTAAAACTTGTTGAGGAAGTTGAGACCTGCTGTGTTTCAAAACAGAATATGCCAGGCTGTTAGATGAAGAGAGTGAAGCTTGACATTGAGCAGGTGACCGTCCCTCTGAGACAACAGGTGTGGAATCAAAGGTAAAGGCCATGGAGGCTTCCTTACCAGATTCCTCAGTAATGGGTACCAGTGTTGCTGAGGCCAATCTGGAGCTATTAAAATCATCCTTGGCTTGTCTTGTCTGACCTTTAGGAGCACCTTTGGGAGAAGAGGCAGAGGTGGAAAGGCATACACATGAAGATTTTTCCAACTGAAAGAAAGAGCATCCACTTTCCAAGCTGTGTGATGAAACCTCTTTGTGCAAAACTTTGGCAGCTGGTGGTTTAGTGGAGAAGCGAACAGATCTATGTCTGGAGTTCCCCATTGACACTGTCAATTTTCGAAATACATGAAGATCCAGTTTCCACTCATGGGGATCCTTGATTTGTCTGCTTAACACATCTGCTAAGGAGTTCTGTGCTCCCGGCAGAAACCTTGCCTGAAGAGTTAGTTGCAAGCTGAGCGCAGTCTCCCATAAAATCATTGCTTGCCTGCACAACGGTAAGAATGTGTTCCCCTTGTTTGTTGATGTACCACATGACAGTTGTGTTGTCTGTTAGAATCAACACCTGCCCTGGAAGAAGTAACTCCTTGAAAGCCATTAATGCAAACTGGACTGCTAACATCTCTTTCATGTTGCTATGTAGATGCTGTAGTCTGGCAGGCCACTTGTCTTGTATCCACTTTCCATTTAGATGAGCTACCCAAGCAATGTCTGAGGCATCTGTCGTTAGAATCTGACTCGCCTCTGGCCGGGTCACAGAGAGTCCCTTGTTTAGGTGACATTCCTGAGCCCACCACAAAAATTCCTTTTGAATGCAAGGTATTACTTGAATGACAGTGTCCAAATCCTGGCAGTGCTGTGTCCATACATTTTTGAGATACCATTGCAGCTTCCTCATATGCAGTTTGGCATTGGGAAGCACCAGAATACAAGATGCCATGAACCCTAAGGCTTGAAGGACTGTCCTTGCAGTCAGCCCGGACTGAAGAGATAGCTGATGGAAGTAACTGGAAAGATTCTTTTGTTTGTCCGGGGTTAAAAAGGCCATCTGGGCTGCTGTATTCAGTCTCACACCCAGAAAGCACATGTCTTGAGAGGGTACTAGACTGGACTTTATTTCGTTCACAGAATACCCTAGGCATCTTAGCACTGCTATCACATATTCCAAATGCTGTAAAAGTTCTTCCTTTTCTTGAGCCAGAATCAGGCAGTCATCCAAGTAAGGATAGATTTGTATTCCTTTTAGCCTGAAGTAAGCTATCACTGGAGCCAGAACCTTTGTGAATACTCTGGGCGCAGTGGATAAGCCAAAGGGCAATGCAGAGAACTGATAATGAGAATCTCCAGCTCGAAAACGCAGATACTTCCTGCAACTTAGTCTGATAGGCACATGAAGGTAAGCTTCCTTGAGATCTAAAGTTACCATCCAGTGATCTTTGCCCAGCAGAGGTAAAAGCTGTTGTAACGTCAACATTTTGAACTTGGGAATGTCCAGATAAGTGTTGAGGATAGATAAATCCAAAATTGGTCTCCACGTGTTCCCCTTCTTCGGTACTAGGAACAGGCGAGAGTAAAATCCTAGGCCCCTTTCTGGCACAGGAACTGGCTGAATGGCCCCTATTTGGAACAACAGAAAAATTTGCTTGTGAGCCTCTTTTCTTTGTAGAGGAGGAATGTCTGGCATGCCTTTGAAAGGAGGCAAGGTATGGAAATAAAACCTGTAACCGTGGTGAATGATATCCAAAACCCATCTGTCTTGGGTAATTAAATCCCAATTTTCTTTGAAAAGAGCCAGCCTTCCTCCCAAAGGTGCTGCCAGGCGAGAATGTACTGGCAGCTGGAAAGGTAGGTCATTGGGTCTGTTTACGAAAGGACTGACCCCTGCCCTCACCAGAAGTCTGAGCAGGTGAACTCCCTGTTCTAGGCCTAAAAGAACCTTGAGCTCTGCCCCTACCACGTCTAGACCTACCTCTAGACTGGGAATCATAAGCAGGATATGTCCATCCCTTAGAAGGCCAATTTCTACTAAACTGGAGGCTGCACCTGCAAAAATCCTTAACAGTTTGCATAGACTTAGCCTTGTCCTCCATTTTCTTTAAAACTGCTTCCACAGGCGAACCAAACAACACATCAGACTGTAAAGGAGCATCCAAAATCCTTGTCTTAACATGCTCAGCTAAATTCTGATCCCTCAACCAGGCGTGCCTACGAAGAACAGAACCAGTGGCAGCCACCCTCGAGGAGGCCTGCACAGCATCAAAACCACACTGCAAGGAATGCTTACCCACCTGTTCAGACACATGAACTAAATCCTGCAACTCTTTACACTCAATACCTTCTGCCAGAGCATCCACCTTGGACTTCAATTGTGAAAGGAGATAATTCTGATATTTTAACATGTGAAACTGACAATTCAACGCCCTCATGGCTAAAGTGGAAGAAGTATACACTTTCTTTCCCCATCTATCCAAAGCCCTTGCCTCTTTATCAGGAGGAACAGGATTTTTAACAACAGAAGCCTTCACACATTTAGGCCCCTGAGAGACAGTTTCCGGGTCTGCCCTAGGACTCTTAAAAAGATACTTATGAGCTTCAGGCACCCTATAGTACCTATCCGGTTTAACTGGGGCAGGAGGCAAAGAATCAGGATTCAGGGAAGCCTCTGCAAAACATCTTCCACCACATTCAGAACAGGAGGTATAGCTAAAGGCCTATGCTGGGGTAAAACAAGAATTCCCTAAGCCTCTTCCTGGAATCAGAGAAATCTTGACCTTCCCATTTAAAATGCTCCCTCATGGAATGCAGAGTCTCTGAAAATGAAAAATCCTCAGGAGGAGAAGCTGAAGGAGTAGAATCATCCACATCAGAATCAGAATAAGGAGGATACTCCTGCAAGTCTTCAGCAAGACTCAGAAGCCTCCGAACATTGCTCAAAACTCTCAAACTCAGGTTCCACCCTAGGCCTCTTATCAGGACGGGGCATAGAACCTCTAATCATAGTAATCAAATCCTCTGCCATTTTAAGCATATGTTTCTTAGGCAAAGACCCTGAAGCACTAGGAGAAACCCCCACTGAAGTTAAACTTGGCCTGCTTCTCAAAGAAGCCTTGGAAACAGAAGGGGAGGCTCTAACCACCTTAGGAAGAGAGGGAAGAACAGCCACCTGAGAAGGCCCTTCAGCCTGGCCTACTTCCTGAGAGGACACATCCTGTAACAGTAAAGTCTCTCCCTGAGACTCCAAAGAAACTCCTGGCAGAACCTCTGGCTCCACTGAGCCTTCTAAAGAACTGACGTCCGGGACTGTCGGTTCTTCCACTCTAGGCTTTGCTGCTTTATCCTTGCGCTTTTTGGCCGAAGCGGGCGTCGGAGCATCCGACGGCATTTTATAATTACAACGCTTCCCAAAAACTAACCTGGCACAGTCTAACCTTCTCTTAATAGTGCGTTTGTTAAATCTAGCACAAGAGCGGCATCCAACAACGTCGTGCTCAGGCCCTAAACAAGGTATACACAAAGTATGGTAATCCCTATGAGGTATCTGTTTCCCACAAGAAATACAGTTATTCACTTTTTCTGACATCCGGTTAAATACTGAGGCAAGAAAAAACCAAAATATTCCCCAACGGGGTACTTAGCCAACTTTGATTCGGTCTGAAACTCTGACTTCAGAAACTTTCAGAACGCCAACCTGCACTCGCAAAACTGCTTCTGCATCGGACCATGCGGCAAAAAAGACTGAGGATATGACGTCGGTCATGCGCATTAGTACCCTGACGTACTGACGTCAGTCTAATGCGCCTTGACCGACGTCAGCCATATACTTTGGTATTCGGGCCGACTGGGACAGCGGACTACCCAATAGTTAGGACTGCAGCAATGTGGAATGAAGAACATCCGACATGTTGTCTGACTGAATTGCAATCAATCAGAGAGGAAGGGCAGTGTGAAAGGCTTCCAGCGCTAAAAGCACTGCCCTCATCTCTAGAACATTTATGTGCAACTTGGTCTCTGACTGGGACCACGTGCCTTGGACTGTCCTTCCCGAACAGTGTCCCCCCCACCCAAGCTGGAAGGGTCCATGGTCATTGTGACTTGGACTGAAGATGACACGAAGTGGTGTCCTTCTAATATCTCCGGTGAATTTAACCATCAAAGAAGGGACGTCCTGCAGAAGTGACTGATCCTGATCGGAAATTCCATGGGCAGGTCTAGCCAAGACCATTGAACAGCCAGAGTCCATTGAAGAACTCTCATATGAAGGCACGCACAAGGGAGAATCGATATGGAGGCAGCCATGGGGCCCAGTGCCTGGAGAACCTCGCTCGTCTTTGGAGACTAAGTTCGCTATCTGAGCTATGTGGCACCTGAGGTGTAAGATCCTGTCTGGAGTTATGAATATTTTCATCTGCAAAGTGTCTAGCCATGCCCCAGTGAAGTCTAAAACTTGTACTGGTTGCAATTGGGATTTCTGAACACTGACTGTAATCCCCAATAGATCTGCCAACCGAATGAAGTAGTCTCGGCCAGACAAAGCAGACGCTTGTTGGGCGCAGTGAACAGCCAGTCGTCCAGGTAAGGAAATACCTGAATACCCTGAAGCCTCAAGTGAGCCGCTACAACTGCCATTACCTTGGTGAACACCCTGGGGTCTGCGGTGAGACCGAAGGGGAGGGCTCTGAACTGAAAATGACTGGCTCCCAGCCGGAAGTGCAGAAACCTCCTGGAGCTTCTGTGGATCTTGATGATTGACACATTTTTTATAGACAACGCTAGTTGTACTTTTAGTCTGACTATTTGGATTTTTAGCTTTTACTTTAAAAGCAGTTTTTAGTCTAGTTGTGTTTGCAAATAGGGCGTGTCTTGTAAGTCAGCTTTCACTTTAAGTAGTTAATTGACTTTGTAAGTATTAGCCCAGAGAGTATTTAAGCTGTGACTTTGTTTTTCTTGATCTGAAGTTTGTTTATTGGAATAAACGAAAAGCGCTTTATCATTTCGTTCTGTGCTACTGTGTGTTTTTTTCCTCTCCATTTTGTTTTTCAGTAGTAAGCATCCTGGAGGTCTAACGAGCACATCCAGTCATGCACTCGGAGATAAGGTAGAATGGACTGTAGGGTGAACATCTGGAATTTCTGTTTGGCTACAAACAGGTTCAAAGTTGACAGGTCTAGAATGGGCCTGAGGTCCCCAGTCTTTTTTGGCACTAAAAAGTACCTTGAGTAGACACCTGATCCAGACTGGTCGGGGGGGGGGGGGACCTGTTCGATGGCTCGTTTGAGAAGCAGATTTGAAACCTTTAGAGCTGCGGCTTCCCTGTGGGCAGATGGAACATCTGTGGGTGTTTTGGAATATTTGGAGGGGCAACAAATGGGATAGTGTAACCTCTGGATATAATCTGTAACACCCAGCAATCTGTCATAATGGACTCCAATGCCACTGGGTGTAAGGACAATCTTCCCCCGACTGCCTCCTGAGTAGGACAGCCGGGCAACCCCTTGGGGCTGCTGACCAGGTCCATCAGAAAAAGGTTCGCTAGACCACCCAAAATTCCTGGGACCCCCTCTACCTCTAGGTCAGCGTCGATCCTGTCCCCCTCTGCCTCTGGGGGAATAGTTGTCTTGAGAATCCTGGGAAAACTGAGATT
Organism: Protopterus annectens; assembly: GCF_019279795.1. NCBI lineage: Eukaryota > Metazoa > Chordata > Ceratodontiformes > Protopteridae > Protopterus > Protopterus annectens. Next base: position 209,775,514 of record NC_056733.1, read on the forward strand.
TTCAGAACCACATCTTCTTTTGCCCTCTGATTCCTGGAGAAGGACCGCTGAGGGTTAGAGAAGCAGATCTTGACTGCAAAGTCTTCCCATCCTTTTCACTCTGGACATGTGTGTCACATACTGTCTTCCTGAAAAGGGAAGAACCGTCGTAGGGAGCATTAATAAACAACGCCTTGAAAGGGTCCGTGAACTGACACAACCTGAGCCAGGCATGATGCCTCATGGATATGCCTGTCCCAGCCTCCCTAGCTGCTCCTTCTGTGACATGGGAAAGGAGCTGCATAGACATGTTTGAAACAGACTTCATTGTAGACATTTTCGCAGAGAACAACTGTTTGTCCTGCAGTGATAAAGACTCTGGGGGCGACTCAGCGAATTCCGATGCAAGGTCTCGCTGAAGCCGGATCACATGTGCCAAATAGTTCAGCGCATGGATTGAAAAGGTCACTGAGGAATAAACGCACTTCCCAAACCTATCCACCGACCTGGACTCCTTCTCTGGAGGGCGAACTGAGGAACTCTCCCTGTGCTAGCTCCTTCTTGGTAGTTGCTGCGACCAACATAGCATCAACTGTGGCTCCTTTTGACCAAGGTTGTCTGTTGGAACGGGGAGATAAAATTTTGTCAGGGGGCGTTTAGGGATGGGCTCTATGGTGTCAGGCTCCTTCCATGCTCGCGTGGTGATAAGGTCCACTGGCGGGGACACCCAGAAAGTAGATGGGCCCGTGCCAAAGGCCTCCAGGAACAATGACTCATCCCCAGAAGGTTTTGGGGCTAACCAACCTCCCCTCTGGCTGAGGATATCCATGATTTCTCCGAAGGAGATGTCTTTGGGAGGTGACCTGGGGAACCCTTCTCCATCTAAGTCGGTGTCTGTAGTGAGGGACTCGGGGGAGTCCAAGTGCCTCCTTTTGCACTTGGGCTTACGGTGACCCTCTTCAGTGGGACTTTCAGAAGAGGACTCGTGAGCCGCAGGGGGTTCTTCAGAGGAAATAACCTGGGGATCCTCTGGCACGGGCTATCCCTGAGACAGGATGAAGGGAGTAGTCTCCAAATCCAGGGGTGTCTGGGTGGTATCAGAGGGAATGGGCTGGGGTCTCAATCCCTGGGAGAGAACCCTCTCCACCACTTTGAAGGCCGAAGGAGAGCGCCCCTCCTTGGCACCCAGCAAAGAAGACATCCTCCCTGGATCCGAAGCAGGGACCGGAGCCGAAGAAAGGGTAGCCTGAGGTCCGAGGAAACTGGTCTGATCCGAAAAAGGCGGGGGCCGAAGAATCCATTCCCTGGGTCCAACTCCCTTGTCCACGGCTCCGAATGTCACTCGGATCCAAACTAGTCTGATCTGAGGAACTCAAGGTAACAGCCGGAGTCAAGGTTGGGGGAACCGTCGGGGCAGAGCTACCAGCTCCGAAAATCCTTAGATCCAAGAGCCCCGAAGCTGAAGCACAGATTGGGGAAGGAAATGTGGGGCGGAAAAGGGCATGGAGGTCCCCGCTCCAGAGGGACAGGGCCCTGGCAAGACTCCCATCTGTATTTGGGACTGAATGAATCTCCGCATCATCCTGTCCATGTCTAAGTCTGATAAGCTCAGAGTCTATCGTGAAGAAGCCACCGACTCGGATCTGGCTGGTCTGTGCAATGAAGGGGAGAAAGGCCTTGGATCCAAAGGTTCCAACGGTTTCGGTGAAAAATGAGGAGACCAGAGCCGTGGAGAAACTGGCCTCATGGACTTAGAAGGGGACTAAGGAAGAGCTCCCTGTCCGGGGATCTCTTGCAAGGTCTGTCCCTTTTCTTATCCCTGTCCTCCTTGCGCCTTTCTCTGTCCTTCTCGTCAGCTACACTGACTGTAGCTTTTTCATTACTTGACCCAGCACCAGAAGGAGAGGGAGTTTGAGTCCCTGTCTGGGTGGTAGGTTGAGTACTAGGTACCAAGGCAGATTCCAGCATGGATGCGAGGAGAAGGCTTTTAGCTACTAATTTGGCCTTCCGATCCCCGAGGGCTCTAGGATTGAACCCAGTGCAGACAGCACATTGTGTTGACAAATGTGACACTCCCAAACAAGTAACACAGAGTGTGACCATCAGCCGGGGACAGCTTATGGCCACACACTGTGCATTTCTTAAACACAAATTATGGCTGATCAGCCACGGTCCTGCACCAAAAACTGCTAGCTATTAAATCACCACACACAAAACACACGTAGGGGAAGGGCAGGCCTAACAACTACTCTACCCAGTTTTCCAACAAAAACTTTTTTTTTTCTGACTAACCGACCAACAAGCGATATACTAGTGGGGGAGGAAGGGAAATAATCAACTCAGACACACAAAGAGACTAAGTATTAAGAAAACTTACTATCCCTGAGCTCAGAGCGAAGGAGACCACGATGCACACTACTGGCGTGGCAAATGAGATCTGAGGGGAGGTAGGAGATGGTAGTACATTACGGATAGGGGAGGAGCTCAGAGCAGTTGCTAGAAAAAAAGTTGCCGGCTCGGATCCGATACAGATCTGAATACCCACAGGTTGCAGATAAAATGAAGTTAACTACTTCAGATCTAAAATTAAACTAAATGCAGTATAAAAATGCAATGTAAATAAAATGCAACTAAAATCAAATTAAACAAATTAAAATATAAGTAATAGTACAAGTATAAGGAATCTGTAGTCCTGATTGATGTATCAAAAAGTCTCCCATTGAGTGTGGTCCTGTCTTTGTTCCCGATAGGCTTGTGGGATCCCCAGACTCCAATAAATTGTAAAAGTGACTATAACCAATTAGGGTGCCCATTGGCGCCAAAATGGTCGGCATCTAACCAAATTACTTGTGGTCCAAAGTCCTCAAATTTAGAACAGGGATTCTGCTTTCAGTGGTGTTAAGCCCCGGTCCATGTCTGGCTTGGAGCCTTCATTGTCAGATCAATTCCCTTTTTTCCAAAACGTTACTGTGACTCCCATTTAGGGCCATCTTCGGTACTTCAAGGAAGTGGGATGCAAAATGGTTGTGGGCGGTGTGACGCTTGGTATGAATGGCTAGGGGGTTGGTGTGGTAGAGGTACCAAATGTTATGCAGGTGTCTGGCAATCTTAGCCTTGAGTTGATAGATGGTTTTCCCAATGTAAAAGGCCCTTCACGGAGTGCACTCAGCTCTGTAAACAACTCCCTCAGAGTTGCAATCTCCTCGGACACTATACCTGTAGTTCTTCTGGTTGTTGGGGCAGTAGAAGCTGTCCTTTCCACTCATGTATTTAAATTAGTGGCAAGGGGGTGTGTTGCATGGAAACGTCCCTCCGTTAGTGGTGGGGGCTGGTGGTGTGTTTTCCAAAATGTCCCCGATGTCTCCCTCTCCTGGGCGTATTCGGGAATGTGTCTAAAGGATCTGTTGCCAGAGATGACTGACCACTTGTCCTTAATTACTTTGATGATCTCTGTGTAGTCAAGGGAGTAATCCACGACCATATTAAGACCCCATTCTTTGTTGTCGCTACGTCATGGGAGTCTTGAGTCCGGTGTGGAGTCTTAGCGTCCCTTGGGTTTTCTGTTAGATTATGGGGTCTAGGATCATCCTCAGCATCTTGCCAGAATAGCCCCTAACGAGAAAATCTCTTTCAACCTCCCTTATGCTCCTAATGAAATTATCCATTTCCTTTGAGATTCTTGCTATCCTTAAGCCCTGGGATTTGATGAAGTTTTTCTTGAGTCTGTAGGGATGCATGCTCCTGGCATGTAGTAGTAGGCTGACCCTTGCAGGTTTGCAGTATAAATCGCATGTTAGTCCATGATGGTCAGGGGCCTTACTGACAAGTAGGTACAGAAATTCCACTTTATCCAGGCTGATCTTGGACATGAAGCATAGGAACGGAGTGGATCTGTTGAAGTATGCCAGGAATTCTTCAAGCTGTTTGCGGTCGTCGTTCCAGATCAGAAAAATGGAATCAATAAAGTAGAAATAGCATCTTATGCATTAGTAAAATGAAGAATTGTAGATGGCTTCCTTCCTCCCATTTCCTCATGGCTGTATTTGCGAGACTGGGTGCCACTGGTGCACCCATAGCAATGCCAGTGGATTACTTGTAAAAATTTCCCATTGAACCTAAAGAAGTTGTTGCCCAGTAGAATGGAAAAGAGCCTTCTCAGAACTTCAATCTCTTCTGGTAGAGCATCAATGTCTTGCTGGTAGCATTCAATGACTGCATCGATCCAGTAGCTGTGAGGCAGAACCACATAGAGGCTCTACATTGATGGTAACCAAGGAGGAGTCTGGTTCAATGGAAATGACTTTAATTTTGGAAAGTCCATTAAATCCAGTATAAAGGAGGGATTGTTTTTAGTGAGTGATTTTATCTTAAAAAGTCAAGATAAAATTGACACGAGTTTGGTCATGGATCCACTTCTGGGCAACCACTGGTCTATGGGGGGGGGGGGGGGGGTCCTGCAGGATTTTGTGGGGCTTGGGGATCCCAAAAAACTGGGAGAGTCCCAGGAATGGCACTGTCAGCAACTCCATTAGCTTTTCACTAATGAGGCCTTCTTGGTAGAGGTGGTCTAGGCTGGTGATGATGCACTCATATGCTGTTTTTGTGTGGTCCAGGTCAGTGGGTTCATAGAATCTATTGTCTTCTAGCATCCTATACCAAACTTCATGTTGTATGCATCTGTGTCCGTTATGAGTATGCCCCTTCTGTTGTCAGCTTTCATCACCTGTCTCAATTTGTCTCTGCTTAGCAACTTAAGGGCCTCCATTTCCCCTTTGCTGGCGTTGTAAATCCTTCTCCTGGGTTTTTTTTCAACAGCTTTCTGAGGTCAGCCTCGCATTTTTCTTGAAATGCGATAATGACTTGGTTGGAGGGTGGGCAGAAATTGCTTGTTTTCTTCCAGTTTGCCGATCTGACTGTGTTTGGTGTTGATCTTGGCGTCCTCTTTTCTGTGGTTGTGGAAATACAGTTTTAGTTGGAGTCTTCTAGTGAAAATTCTTAGGTCAATTACAGTATTAACCAGATCAGCCCTTTGTTGTGGCATGAATGTGAGGCCTTTCCTTATTATGCTGAGTTCTGCTTCACTGGAGTGTTTTCCGTGAGTGGGTCCAGATGATTGCTGGTTCCTTCTAATGGTTTTGTCTGCGGGATGTTGACATTCATTGCTTAGCTTGGTCTGGTCTGTTGGTGGTTCTCTGGTGGGGGGGGGGGTTGTTGGTCTGTGTCGGTCTCTGTGGATCTGTGTTGCTTTGGTGGAGGTTGCTAGGTTGCCTTGGTCCATCAGGTCTGGCACTAGTGTGTTAGTGTGTCTGGGCCTCTTGGAAAAATCTGCTGTTCTTTTGTTGTGGTTTCTGGCTCTTGAATTCCTGATGTTGACCTGATTGGGTCATGGCTGAGGGAGATGTCTCAAGTTTCTTGATTTTCCAGTCTCTAATTCTGTTCTCAAATACAGAGACTTTCTCCTGTATCGCCTTAGAGGTTTCTTCCTGGTCCTTAGCTTTACTGCAAATGTCCTCGTGTCCTGATGATAGCTGTGATTTCCCTTTGTTGCTCCTTATTGTGAATGATCCAAAGGTTTGAGTCGAAGGCTGGTTTCACATAGTATGGAATTCCACTGGGTACGTAGGTTTTCATTCAGGTTCCTGACAAGTGGTTGCTTTTTTAATTGTAATCCTTTGAGGAAGAGGCCTTTGTTTCTGCAATATGTTAGTTCTCATCCCATTTGAGGCATATCAGGTCTTTTAAACTGTTTTTAAGTTGCCATAGTTGGTCATTTGTGGGCTGGTCCTGTTCACTCTGGTGTGAGTTGTCTTCTAGTCTCAGTTTGGGTATGCTGGTGCAGCTTCTGAACCAAGAGTTCTCCATAGCTTCCTTTTTTGGGTTGGGCGTGCTTACAGGCTGTGTCCTGAATGGGACCAGTACAAATTGGGAGTCAGATCATAAGATCTCCACCATATTACTGCTCCGAGGTGGTCCTCAAAGTCTTTTAGGCTTAACCTCAACAGGGGCTAAGTGAGAATTTGCTAGTTTATTTCCCCCATCACCAGAGGGGCCATTCTCATAACCAGGGCTACAGCTTATGATCCAACTCCAGCAAATAAATATACAAATTTTAATAAGAGCCTAAAAGATGCTCAAAGCAGGAACGTTGGTTCCTAGTACTATTCATCAGGTCCTTCATATACAAAGAAAAAGGGAAGGAGGGAGGGAAAGTTGATGAAGACTGAAGCAGACAACACAGATAGAATGTTATGGTGAGTACATGACTTCTTTATCTGATGCTGTCTGTTCAGTCTTCATCAAACCTGTGGGACAGAGACCCCAGCTACATAGATCTCAGTGGCATCATGGAAGGATATTCCTGTGTATTGCAGAGCCAAAAGTAGCCCTATTCCTGGAGATTATATCAAGTTTGTAATGGGAAGTAAGTGTAAAAACTTACCCGTGAAGCAGCCGCACAAATGTCTTCCAAAGAAACCCTAGAGCAAAAAGTCTGAGACGTGACTATGGATCTCACAAAATGAGCTACGACTTGCCTAGGTAAAGGAACATTCTTTGACGAATAAACATAAGAAATACAATCCCACAGCAATCGAGCAATGGTAGATTTGACAACAACTTTCTCTTTCTTATTTATTTAATTTTACATTTGTTGACCGGGATAGTCCGACTGGATACATGTCCATTTTGAGCGGAGGCCCGGGGAGAAAAGCTCCACTTATAACTTTAAAAACCGTTACAAACTTAAGACAAACTTTTTGAAACATATATACATGGTGAAAATCATTGTTACAGATAAACATTGTTTTCTTCAGCATTATACAAAAAAGAAAAAGAGAGTGTTACTTTCTTCAAACTGGAAGAACGGTATGGAGTTGAATAGAAGACCTATTTATGACATGACTATTGCATGTGTAGTCAGGATTAGCACACTGGCAAAGCCATCTAATTTTTAGATACTGTTTTAGGCTTTTCTTGAATTGGGTTAAAATAGGCATGGAAGTTAAGTTCAGCAGGAAGCGAGTTCCAGGCTTTGCCAACAGAGTTAGCATAGCATAGGATAGGATTTTAGGATCTGAGAAAGCCACAAACAACTGATCAGATTTTCTGAGATTTTGTTCTATCCAGATAGAAGCACAACTGCCTATGAATGTCTAAGAGGTGCAATATATATTCTCCCTTATTCTGAAATTTAGGAAGAACACAGGGAGAATGACAGCTTGACTAACGGTATTTACAGAAGGGACCCTGAGTAAGAAAGAGGGGTTAGTATGTACAGTAACTCTGTCTTTATGAAAAATAAGATGGGGGAGATTTAGAAGATAAGGCTTGAAGCTCCAATTCCCTTTTGGTAGAAGTAATGGTTACTAAGAACGCGGTTTTCCAGGACAAAAACTTAAAATTTGCCTTTGCAGCGGGTTTACAGGGAGGTAAGATCAGAGCTTGGAGAACCAACTTTTGATCCCATGGAGGGGTAGGATCTTTGATAGGGGGACGGAAAAAAAAACGTACCTGAGAAAAGAAGCAGCTAAGGATCTAGCATTTTCTCAAATGCAGAAGTTAGAAATGGCTGCCAACTGAACTTTGACAGTAGAAAAACTGGTCCCAGAATGAAACAGATCAGCTAGGAAATCCAAGATTGCCGAAATTGGTGCAGTGAGTGGGAAAACGTGATGCTGTTGGGCCCAAATGGAAAACGTTTTCCACTTGCTTTTATAAGAGGATGATCACCACCTCAGGGTGGTTGTATGGTGGAGGTCTTATGAAGGAAATCAGAATCTTCTGAACTGGGGAAGAAAGCCTGGTGAGTCTGGCCATCACTGGAAATTAAGAAACCATGTGGTTAATTTCAAGTTGTGAAGTTCTGGATGGAGTTGCCCTGAGGGGTGAGACAGATGATCTGGAAAAGGGTTCCAGCACCCATGGAGGGTAAATAAAACCATAGGAAGGTGAATCAGGCTTCTCAAGGTCAAAAGGAAACAATGAGGATCACTTTGCTCTTCAACCTGTATGATTTCTGAATGTATTTTGGGATCAGAGGAACAGGATGAAAAGCATAATGTAGAATGGGGGACCAAGCATGGACTACAGCATCTCTTGGTGACTGTCCCTGTGGAGGGTACCTGCTGCATTTGTTGTTGAGGGGAGAAGTGAAGTTGAAGCAAGGTTGACCCCCTTTGAGGAAAATCCTGATTGCCACGGACTGATTTAAAGACCACTCGTGGGGCATCAATAATACTCTGCTGAGCCTGTCTGCCAGTATGTTGTGCTCCCATGGAATGTGCATTGCAACTAGAAAGCAGTTGGCAGAGAGCCCACTGCCACTCTCTCACTGCTTCTCAACAAACAGGATAAGACCTGCTTCCTTGTTTGTTGATATCCCACTCAACAGACTGTTTGAATCTCAATTGTTCCTAGAAGAAGGAGGGAGTGAAGTGCTTGCAATGCTAGAAGCATCGCCCTCATCTCTAGGACGCGGATATCCAGGTTGGTCTTCTGGGGAGTCCACGTGCCTTGAACTGTCTGTCCCAGATAATGCCCCACCAACCCCAGCTGGGAGGTGCCCGTGGTCAGAGTGGTGATGAGAGTGGGAAGAATGAACGGTCGACCTTGTGTGACTTCTGGATCGTAAAGCCACCATGATAGAGAATTTCTGCACACCCAAGACAGTCTTATAGGATGACTTAAAGGTTGGTGCAGAAGGGACCACACAACTAACAACGTTCACTGAAGGACTCTCATGTGTAAACAAGCTGTCGGTAGTAATGTTATTATTGTGGCTATAGAGCCCAAAGCCCCGAGAACAAACTTTGTTGGAGAAACTGGAACCACTGGCATTCGATTGATATGCGACCTCAGTAGAAGATTGGACACTATCAAATCCCTGGCTTAACAGGGTCCTACAAAATCTATCATTTGTACTGGTTGCAATTGCGACTTCTGAAGATTTACAGTGATCCCTAAGGTTGGAGCCAATTGCAAGAGAAGGTCCCTGGCCTGGATCAGTAGATGCCTGGTTGGTAAGACTAGGAGAGCCAGTCATCCATATAAGGAAACACATGGAATCTCTGTAGCTTGAGGTGAGCTGCAGCTACTGTCATCCATTTGGTAAACACCTTGGGGCTGTGGTTAGACCAAATGGAAGCGCAAGATATAGGTAGTGACTGGTTCCCTGCCAAAAATGGAGATACCTTCTGGAGCATCTGTTCATTTTGATAGGATAGTACACATCCTTCAGGTCTATCAAGCACATCCAATCGTCATCCTGTAGAAAAGGAAGGATGGACTGAATCATCACCATCTTGAACTTCACGTGTTTCACCAATTTGTTCAGGTAAGTTACATCCAGTATGGGCTTCAGGTCCCCTGTTTTGTTTGGCACTAGAAAGAACCAGAAGTAAATTTCTGATTCACGTTGGTCTGGGGGGACCATCTGGATGACTTTTTTTGAAGCAACTTTGCTATTTCCAAAGTTGCTGCCGCCCTCTGATTGGGTGGTACATCAGTGAGGTGTTTCTTTGGCTTGGGGAGGTTTAAAAAGGGAATGGAGTAACCTCTGGATATAATTGCTTGCACCCATCAGTCGTTCATGATGGCTAACCAGACTTTTAGGTGCAAGGAACAATGTCCCCTGACTGCAGCCACAGAGGGGCAGTCGGGCAACGCTTCAGGGATGCTGCAAGGATTTCTCTGAAGGAGAATCCAGAGATCCCTGATTTAGTGGACATCCTCTGCCACATGGGCAGAATCTACCACTTGAATTATTCTGCCCTCTGCCCCTGGGGGAAAAAAAATCTCCTTAAGCATCCTGGAAAGGGCCCTGGGACTTTCTGAATCACAACTTCTCTCCCCCATGTTCATCCTGAAAAAGGACCTTTGTGGGGTAGATTCATAGATTAGTACTAGGCTAACTGCCCTTGTGAGCCATTTTAAGCCTAGCCAATTATCCCTTGTGATACTCAAACCCTGCACCTTGTGTTTGTAAGGCAAACACCTTAACCATTAGGCCACCCTCAGATTCTGACAGCAGATAGGGTCTTTCAGTCTTTCTTGCTGTGGGAGTGTGCACTTTGAAGTGTCAGTCCAAAGAGGGAGGAATCTTTAAAGGGGGCATTGACAAATGACGCCTTAAAGCATTCCGCAAAATCACACAGCCGCATCCAGGCATGACGCCAAAATGGCAATGCTGTTACCAGCTACCTTAGAGGTACCCTCAACTGCATGAGAGGAGTCTGATGGACGCATTGAAAACAGACTGCAGAGTGGCCATACAGGAGGAGGAGTTCCATTCCTCTGCCATCATGGATTCAGGGCCGAAGCTAGAGAGTTCCTTAAGCAAGTCATCCTGTAGCCTTGTAAAGTGGGAGAGGCAGTTCCACATTTGCCGTCAGAGTGTTGAAGTGTAGACCCTTTTTCCAAATCTGTCCATAGCCCTAGACTCCCTGTCAGGGGGACGGGCAGTATAGCTTTCCTGGGCAAGCTCTTTCTTGGTGGTCCCTGCAACCACCATGGCATCTATTGGAATGCCCTTCAACCAGTGGGGCTTCCCTGAGGGACAATGAGAATCTTGTCAGCTCTTTTTGGCATCGACTCTGCAGTGTCTGGTTCTTTCCATGCCCTTAGAGACAACAGGTTCTCTACGGGGTCTGCATGGGGCGGGCACCTAGGATGTAGATGGACCGGTCCCAAAGGCCCCCAGGAACACACTGACTCACCCGTGGTGGGGTTTGGGGGTGACCAGCCACCTCTCCGACAAAGGATTTCCAAAACATCTCCAAAGGAGATGTCAGGTGGTGTTCTAGGGGACCCCCTCCCCTTCACTGAAGTCAGTGTCTGTCATGAGAGATTCCTCTGGGGAATCTAGGTGTCTCCTTTTGCACCTTTTCTTCCAAATATCCTCCTAGGCAGGGTTCTCAGAGGAGGTGTCAGAAGTAGTCTGCGCTTTCACAAGTGAAAGAAACTGGAGGCCCTGAGGGGCCAGCCACCCTGGTGACAGAAGCGAGGTCTCAGACACAGAGCTCAGGAGGGGAAGGGATGGATCAGATATTGTAGAAACTAGGAATCTCCTAGGAGTGGAGAGGACCCTCTCCACCACCACAAAGCCTGAGGGACTCCTGGAATCCTGAGGAAGCCACTTCTGCCCCAAAGGGTAAGGAACATACCATCCCCGGTCACCAGCAGACCTCTGCTCAGAGTGGAGAGTCTGCACATAGCTGTGGAATGCAAAAGCACCAAGGGAAAGCAAAAGCCCCAACAACTTCGGAGTTGAGGTCATCCCCCAGACTCTACATCGAGACTTTGGCTCCAAGACGTGGTCGGCACCAAGTGAAGGACGCAGTTAGGCTCAAAGTCAAAATGACTACAGGACCAGATGAACTGTCCCCTGTGACTGACGGATCCAGGAGTTCTAAGCAGCAGGCTGGATTCAGAGAAGGAGATAATATTCTGCAAGAGGAAGCTCTGCTCGCAGATCCCATAAGGGACAGAGCTGGAATAACCTCCATCTGAATCTGCATAAGAAGAAATGTCCTCATCAGTCTGTCTACTTCATTCTCTGGCAGTCTCTGACAGGACCCACTAGACAAGGAAATGGAGGAAGGCTTGGAGTGAGGTCTGGACAGACATCCTAAGGGGATGTACTTGGCAACAAATGTTCCGGTCCTGACGAGGAGACAGGTACACAGGATGGAGGGGTCACAGTGCAGAGATCAGAGCCAAATGGCTCTGTTCTGAGGTTCACTGGGCCTTTCTGGGAGGCTTCGACAGAACTAAGATGGAGGGGTCCAGGGACCTTTTCTTAGGGTCTCTGGCCTCCTTGGATTTCTTGTCAGGGGGGTTGAGCCCCATGAGACAGAAGGGATAGCTAGAGAAAGAGACGGAATCAGCCCTTTGAGGACCAGTTTATTTCTTCTATCTGCAATGGCCTGAGGAAGGAAGGCCTTACAATAGAGCAGTCCACTTCAAGGTGTGCAAGCCCTAGACAATAAATCCACTCCCTGTGGTCATCAGATACAGGGATCTTATGCCCACACAGTGCATTTTTTAAACCCAACAGGTTTGTCGGACTTCTCTTGACATAGAAAGAAAAGGGAAAGAAAGGAAAGGCGTGACAAAGACACACAGCAGTAGACTATAGCCTAAAAATAAACAGTTTTTTTTTGTAACAGTACAGAAAGCTTGAAGGGTAGGATTTATGAAAAGAAACAGGACAAAAGGCCAAATCATGCAACCCAAAGGAACATTGAAAAGTAACCCATAGAGGAGCTATAACGGACCACAATGTTTTGCTGATGCGCAGCAAACAAGATCGGAGATATATGGGAGGAGCAAGGGAGTATGGGTAGGGTGGGAGGAGCTCTAGTTCAGAAGCTTTAGCTTTCTAATGGCAGAGTCGGTTCCAAAGGTGAGAACTGGACCCACAGGTTTGACGAAGACTGAACAGGCAACATCAGATCATACGTTTAAATGATTTCTGTTCCAACTGCTGATTCTTTTTTTTTGCCAAAACTGGATGAGGAGAAAGAAAATCTCTTGGACAATCTGGAAAAGGGGGGCTGAAAAATCTTAGATTCCCTGAATCAGCTTTCCCCTTTCATCACTTTTTGAGGCCAAACACTAAATATCTAGCTAAGCAAGAATTTAAAATCTCATTTTTTAAATCATCTTGTGGTTTCTGAGAATGCAGCCAAGCAAACCTCCTTAAAACCGTACCAGTGACCATAGCCCTGGAAGAAGCATCAGAGTCATTCATGCATTACAAATAAGTAGTGACCCTTGCAACAGAAGAAACTAAGATACTTTAAGCAGTTTTTTCATCACAAAAAAGACTGTAGATAAAACATTCCTCAAACTTTCACAATATGCCACAACAAACTTTAACATACGAACTGGACAATTTAAAACTCTAAAAAAAAAATCAAAGTTGCAGAAGAATTCACTTCTCCCCCATATTTATAATTCTTTTCCATTCTTGTTAGAAAAAGTGGGATTGGAATCAACTCAGAGCTTAGCAGCAGTGGAATCAACTAAGGCTATAAGCTGCTGGGTCAGATTTGGGAATAATGCACAAAAATGTAAGAGACTGAAGAACTTTATATATCCATCTGCCTTTTTTGGAACATTGGACTGTCAGGAAAACTGCAGGCAGTAAGACACATCCACAAAAGCAGAATGGACGGTAAGAATGGGCACAGGTTCTAGAAAATCCTTCTGTAACAACTCACATTCTTAGGGACCGAGAAACCTCAGCATTCTCCCATTGAAAACACTTGCACATTCTAACAGTCTCACAGAAAGATAAACCCCAACAGGGAGAAACAGAAACTGAGCTCTCCTCAAGAGTCTGAATTAGAAATCAGAAGACCTAACCCCGTACCCATTCCTACATCTTCCTGTTAAGATTCAAGACCTTGAATTTCTTCAGAAAAAGAGACATCCCTCTTTCTTTTACCAGAAAGTACTCCACAAGAAGGATCAATAGCCTGAATTTATCCCTGAGCCAGTCCCAGTAAGCTACTCCCACCTAGAATAGATACGTTTGTTTTTTTGATTCTTTTTGACAGGAAAAAATAGGGCCAACCGTGTTACTAATGTCAGTAACTGCCTCCCCAGGGATGGGCACATCATTCTTGCACAACACAGAAACCTTCCCTGTTCCCTCTCACAGGACCGACAAGAACGGCTCTCTTGCCTACTGAGCTGCAGAGAATGCAGCTAACTCCCAGTCCATAGTGGCTGTAGGTGCTACACAACAGGGATTCGGGATAAAAGATGAGTGGTCTGAGGTACAACAAAGGGACAGAGCAAAGTCACCCATCTGCGGCTATGGTAAACTGCTAGACTGTTGTGGAGGCAAAGGCTGTTTGCTTAACTTTTTCTTTTTTGTGGCTGGAGGAAGGAGGGACTGTGGGACCAATAATCTGTTCCATGGTCAAGCTGAAAATGGTGCCTCTTTCCCAGGGAAGACGAGCAGAAAATAATAAGACTACCAGTCCACAAAAGTTTGTCAAATAAGTAACAGTAAAGCACTTTCAAACACTATGGCAGCCCCACAATGGAAAATTAAATAACATTTTCTGTGCAGCTGTACGAGTTAATTTACACTACTTTAAAACTGATGGAAAAAATGAGTGCTCAGTTTTAAAAGTACATTACAGGACAGTCCTTTAAAACACAGCTTTCCTAGCTTTAAAACAACTTTACTTAGGAGGAAAATATTAAAACATCAGTAAATATAAGAAAATGGAAGTTTTTTCCCCAAAGGGAACTCATCTGCCCAGTAAAGGAAAGCACAAGCTGACCATCGATCCTCAAAAGCCTCAGAGGAGCATATTCTTCAGTGGCAGGAAAACTCTGAATGGCTTTGCAGCCAAACTTATCTTTCAGTCAGCTCATCTAGAGCAGCTTGACAGCTTGGGCACGTGGAAGGTGCCCTGAAGCTTTGGAATCTGACCGGCTGTTACATCTCTGGCAGGATATAACCCATATAGCTAAGGCTACTGCAGCAATGATCAATATGAAGAGCATCTAGGGGAATGGGTGAAAGTTCTGAAAAGTAATTATAACAACTCATTTTCTGAGGGACTGAGAAACCTCAGCACTCTCTCACTGAAAATATTGGCACATTCTATCAAAATACTCAAGACACCCCCCACAGGGAGAATCAGAAAGTGAGCTTTCCTCAAAGTCTAAATAAAAAAAACTATGGAGAAAACCTTATATATGCCCCTTTCTCTCTCTTTTTTTTTTCTTGGTAAAAGAAAGTCCTTACAAGAAGGATCAATGATGTCAATTAAATCCTTAGCCAGTCCAAGTACTCTACTCCTAAGTAAATTTGAGGAAAAGATGCACGTTTTCAGCTTCTTTTTGAGAAGAAAATGCAGCAAACAGTTTTATTAATGGCAACAGTAGCTTTGTCAGTAAGGGGCATAACATTCTGACTAAACAGAGACTTCTTTTCCCTCTCCCAGAACTGACAAACGACTCTCTCCCTTGCCAATTGAGGGATCCCAACAGCCAAACAGGGCATAGTTAACCCCTGGTCTATAGGGGATAAAGGTGCTATACCAAAGGGATCTGGGTTAAAAATGAATGTAGAAAAACAGCTAACGAAGTAGGCAGCCAACAATACCACAGATCCGGGTAAAAGGAAAACTCTTCTTTATTCAATTAAGCGCTTTCATCAGAATCCACGGACTTCTTCAGAATACAAATACAAAGTGCAAAACATTTTAAATAACCCATCCCACCATACAAATTACATCATTTCCCCCAGGAAATTAAAAATGAATGACATGACAAAGTACAACACATTTTAAAAGAACCACAACACAAAACCACTCATTAGTGGTTGGCAATCAAGTCATAAAAAATACAAAGACTTCAGTTTTAGTAGAGCCATGATACTGACCCCGTCATTGAGCCCAGGTTTTATACTAGCATTAAGTTTAATTTGCCACTTTAATTCGAGAAGTTCCAAAAGCTCTTCCAACGGACCAACCCTTGAACCCAGGTCTGCATGATCAATGGCACAAAACAAACTTATGCAAAGGGAACATCTCGATGTGCTTGTACAATGCATTTTTGTTGTTTTTCTGTAATTTCACACCCATATTCATAAACCCGTTGCTTGAGGGCCCTCTTAATTTTACCCACATAAACTCCATCACGAGTCACACAAAGAAACATTTTCTTTGGGTAAATAAACCCGTAGTTCTTAATGAAAATCTCCCCTCTGTCCACAAAAGACAGGCAGTGAGCACACCTACCGCATTTAAAACAACCCCCAATTTTTGAAGACCTCGAGTTCTTTTCCAAAAGGCCCTTAAAACAAGTATCCTTTTTATAAACCACAACTGGTTTATCGCCAAGAACCCCCACACACTCTTCATCCATAACAAAAATTTGCCAAAATTTCTCAATTATTTTCCTGATGTCATAAAAATCAAGTGTATAAGGTATGGTCAAGGCCCTAGAATACCTATCGTGGTCTAAACGAGGGGTTCCAACAGACTCAGTATTGCCACATAGCAATTTAACAATGTACCCAGTGTGCCTTTTAGGTTTACCTTCGTTTTCAATAGTATTAACAGGGGGTACCCGCTTTTGACGACCTTGCCCTTTAATGTCTCACATTCTTTTTGAAAATAATCATCCTCCGAGACCATCTTGGCAACCCTGACATACTGGCCTTTAACCAGGGCCTTTTTCTGGTGTTCAGGGTGCCAGCTCTCAAAGTGCAACAGTGCATTAGAATACATAGGTTTCCTACATAACAGAGAAATAAAAGCCCTTTTGGTATAGTCTTTTTTAATAGTAACATCTAAAAATTTCAGACTATTTTTATCCTTAGTCATAGTAAATTTAAGGAAATTAGTGGTTGCACATTGATATACACAACAAACTCTTCCAATTTTGCTTCACTACCCTTCCACAAAATTACTTTATCATCTAGGTAGCGCCCATACAAGACCCAGTACCTTTTATACTCTGAATTCCTAAGGAATTCATCTTCCGAATAGGCCAATACTACGTTTGCAAATGCTTGAGTGCAACAAGCATCCATAGCAACTCCCTGTCTTTGTTTGAAAATATGACCATCAAAACTAAGGTGGTAGTTGTCCAAAATCAGTTGCATACATGTCCTCAGGGTCAGTATTGTCCCATGGTCCCAATCAGTATTGAAACAAAAATATTCATAAAACCATTCAAGGCCTTCATGAGGTATTACAGAAAAAAGGTCCTTGATGTCTAAAGTGACCATAATAAGCCCATCATCATACATGTCTGGTTTTATTTTTGCCAGGAAATTCCATGAGTCACTAATAACCCACTCCCTACCATCCAAAACATTCTTAACTTTCTCATCAATATATCTGGCTATGCCAAAAGTTCTGGAGGCCTTGGCATCAACAATAGGTCATAGGGGTGGGCTACAGACAGATTTATGTATTTTTGGGATCCCGAAAATAGTAGGGATCTTAGAGGACCTCTGCTCTAGGAGACTGAGTCTCTAAACTGATTTGTCTATTAAGTAACAATTCACCCAAGGTAAGGTCAATGTTCCTGTAGGATATATTAATTTCATTCACAGAGGTCTCTGCATATGTATCACTGTATAGCAAATCAAATATTTTACTATCATACTCAGAAGTGTTCATAATAATGAGGCCCCCGTCCTTGTCAGGTTTCATTAACGTAATCTCCAGATTACTAACATCATCTTGGAGAAGTGACCACTCCTGTTGGTTTAAGTTATTAACAAATGTTCATTTCCAGTGTATGAAGTTCCCCAATTTCATTTTCACATAAAGCTTCAAAAATTGAAGTAAGAGGGTGCACCGGTGGGATAAATGTGCTGGGTCTGTGAGGTAGATGCGAAACCACTGTTTGATTATTGTTCTTAAGGTTTACCTTTATATAGGTCGATCACACTCTGACGACCGGCCATATAATAGATGCATTTTAAGCGACCCGAAACCGTGAAAAATTTTAAATGTCGAAAATATGTCAACATTTCCGCCCGCGCAACACCTCCACACCAGTGCTACCATGGGTCAAAAAGGGGCGAGGTTTTGTTGTTCGCTTATCCGGCATTCGACGTTGGAGATGTTCGCACATCGGTAGTCACGGAAGGTGGTTCGCCCATATTGGGATCGACTATATAAAAGTAAACCTTTCTTAAAAGTACAAAGCCAAATTAAGCTTCCTACAAAAAAGTTTAAGATAGTGTCATCCAAACTGACATTCCTAGCTGGGACAAAGTTCAAACCTTTTGAAAATAAATTAGCCCAATTAAAATCAACGTGAACATGGCTATAGTTATAAACTGTGAAATCGCCATCCAAGTTTTTGACCATAGAAAAAATATTGGCCATTTCAATCATCTGTTCTGAGCTCCCCTCATCCCCCTCCACGGGTTCTGGTGGTTGCTCTGCCCGTACCTGAAATTGCCAGGCCTCATCTCCCTCTGGTGCCGAATTCTCTCGGATCTCCTCACTTGTGGAGGTTCTAAAGGGACATCCCTATTCAAATAATCATCCACCTCCAAAATATCTTCGTAAGCTTTATCATATTCCACAGGGGCTCTGTCAAAATAATGGGCTTGTTGCCCTACTGGGGGTTTGGGGTATGCCCTGCCAGTGTCATAATCCCGTTTCTCTCTCAACAGTTTACGCTGTTTTCTAGCTCTTATATCAATCCCTTATCAACAATCTTAAAAACATTAAAAAAATAATTTTTAACACTCGCATATAACAAGTCGTTCTTAACACTAACTTCAACTTTGTCAATATCTCTTAAAAGCATAGACATTTTCCTACTATTGTCACTAAAGTATTTTTAACAATTCACAACCTTGCCTGTTGAAAAAAGTAGTAAGGTCCATGTGTAACTGCGAGTTTTTAACAAGTCCCGTCGGGTATTTCCAAAGTCTAAGCCCTTTAGGCACCTGCTCTCAGTTAACACACTCCTGCAAATAGGTGTTTTCCAGTTGAAGCTTTTTATATTTAAAAATACAGTCCTGAAATGACCCGAGTTGAGAGTCCAAAGAACCAACCATACCATCAGGTCTGTCAGCACAGTCACATAAATGTACTTCATTCCTGAGCCATTGCTCCATGGAAAGAAACGCAGCATCCACTCCGCCATTTCCGGGTCTGCCTTGTTGTGTAGCTCTCGCGCTACCAGACGTGGAACTCAAACTGTGGCTCCTCCCCTGCATTTCATTGCCATAGGAATGCTCCCTCTGTGCAGGGGTAATGAGCGAAGGTTCATAGAATTGCGAACACCCTGCTCCTCCCCTAAATTGGGAGCAAATGCTGTTATTAGCCATATTAGTTTGGAAAGGCACCAACTTATCGAATTTAGCTTGTAAGTCTTTAACTGAAGCCGATAAAGAGGCTAGTGCCTGTGTTAAAATCTCCATGCCCATACCAGCCGTGGAATTGATATGCTCACTTCCTTCCATGGATAACCAAAAACCACCAAAGACCAGGACAAACTGTAGAAAAACAGATAACGAAGTAGGCAGCCAACAATACCACAGATCCGAATAAAAGGAAAACTCTTCTTTATTCAGTTAAGCGCTTTCGTCAGAATCCACTGACTTCATCAGAATACAAATACAAAGTGCAAAACAATGCTTAAATAACCCATCCCACCATACAAATTAATAACATGCATGGCGGGATGGGTTACTTAAGCAGTGTTTTGCACTTTGTATTCTGATGCAGTCAGTGGATTCTGACGAAAGTGCTTAATTGAATGGTTTTCCTTTTGCCCGGATCTATGGTATTGTTGGCTGCCTACTTCATTATCTGTTTAAAAAATGAATGTTCTGAGGACAAGCTATAACCACAACAGAGTCACTCATCCGTGGTCGTGGCAAACTGTTAGCCTGCTGTAGTGGCAAAGGCTGTTTGCTTAACATTTTCTTTTTGTGTCTGGAAGGATCGACTATTGGACTGATAAGTCAGATTCATGGTCAAGTTGAAAACGGTTTCTCTTTCCTGGGAGGACCAAAAATGCAGCAAAAGCTGGTAAAAAATTAAAACCTTTAAGAGATATTTTTCACACAAAAAACACAGTAAAAGCTCTTTAAAACACTCTACTAGCCACAAAAAGTAAACAAGTCTAGTGCCCCACTAGTATAGCTAAAATAAAATCCTTAGCCTACAAGTATTCCATTTTTTCATAACACCAGCCTATGAAAACCAATAGCAATCATTTTATTTACTGCCTTAACTCCACAAAAAAAACTCCCTAGATGCAATGTCACTGCTTTCCTTCCAGGAGACTGACAAGCTCAAGGATGGAGGATGAGAACACAAGGATGGAGGATGAGAACACTTTGCACAAATTACACTATTAGGAACACTTATACTAAAAAGTATCAGCATACTATTCCACACACTAGCTATAAGCATTCTTAGCTGCAAATACAGCTATTTTCAGTGCAGATTTGCTATTAAACAGAACTTTATGGAATTACATGGAAAAAGTTTTGTGGGGCATGTTAAGACTGCCACCTGTGGTTAGTGAGTTTGAGAACACGTACCAAGTACTGCCTCACATTTCGTTGCTCTAAAGCTAACGTGAAGTGTATCTTGGGAAAGTGCAGTTGTGTAAAATCTTACCATAAGAGTAAATGTCCTTCTCTTCACTGGTGTAGCATCCTTCATAGAAGGAATATCCCGCCCACGGCAACCCGATGCTCAACCAGTATGCAAAAGCCTAAAGAAGACCCTATATGTGCTGTATGTTGCATTTATGCTCCCTGCACAATATGAAAGGCATAAGAGAGACATATGGACACAACTACCTAGAACTGAATTGCCCCAAAAGAGAACACTCACCACTTGACAAAGGAGTCCATGCACATCTAGAAGAAAAAAATGCAGAACAGGAGGGGGTTGGAGGGAGGAAGGGAGTAAAGAGAAGGGCATCTACTGTTATGGTAAAATTTTACACAACTGTACTATGTTCATAGGACTAGTACTAGGCTAACTGCCCTTATGGGCCATTTTAAGCCTAGCCATTTACCTCATGTGAGAATTAAACCCTGCACCTTGTATTTGTAAGGCAAGCACCTTAACCATTACACCAACCTCCCACTCCTTTATGTTATGACAAATGGCATTCTGACCCCTCCCCCCGTAACAGTCTGTGTCAATTGGATTCAAAGCCTGCATCAGCTACCTTTGTTTTTTATGATCACTGCAGTTATACCTTTTGCCACAGGGAAAGGTTAAATATCTGGTCATGGTATTCAAACCGTGCACCTACTACATGGCAAGCCGCGAGACTCTAACCACTAAGCTAACAGAGATGTTCTTCGATATCACTGCTGCAGTATTCTTCATAAGGAGAGTAAAAAAGCTCAAGAAACAGAATGGGAGGTTGCAGGTTCAGAAAAGAACTCAACAGACCCACATAAAATGGATTCAGCAAAACCTGCTCTGGCCCTAGAAACCATATCAAACTTATAATGCTTAGTAAAGGTATGGACTGAAGACTATGTAGCAGCTTCAAGGATGGAACTGGTGTCAACCCCTTGAAGAAGGTACCAGAACAGGCAACAGCCCTAGCGGAATGAACTCTAACAGAAGTAGCCAGAGATTCACCATGAAAAGAACAAAGGGAAATGGCCTTCGATATCCAGGAGGAGATGGTTTGCTTAGAAAGCAGCCAAACCCAAAGACCTGGAATAAAAGAAAACAAAAGAGCAGATGGGCCTTACAAATAGTCCTAGTTTTATCCATATAGTACTTGAGCTATCTGAGCTGAGAGGGAGGGAAAGAGGAAGGGAGTTGTACCGACTGATTCAAGGACAACTCATTTACTACCCTGGGCATAAATGAAGGGAGACCCTGTCCCTGTAAAAAAAAAAAAAAAAAAAAAAGGAGGAATGACCATAAGGACCTGGAGCTCAGAAACTCTCTGAGCAAAAGTAAGAGTCAGCAACCAAAAACAGTCTTCCCGATACAATTGTACAAACAAGCAGACTGTGAGCTCAAAAGGAGCTTAAGTGATCTTTTCCAAAACAAAATTAAAGGTCCCAAGGAGGAATAGGTTTTCTTGAAGGCTAATATGCAGGATTGTCTTGAGGATTCATGGGAAGACAAAAATGGCTGACAAATGGGCCTTCACAAAAGAATAGACCAAACCAGACTAGAGCAAATCACACAAATAAGAGGACCAGATGGGCCCCCACTGAAAAAGGGTCCTGGCTACGAGCATAGCACCAGAACAAAAATCTTTTCCATTTGGACATGCACAATTTTCTGGTTAAGGGTTTCATTGCCTCCCATAAAACCCTAAGCACATCCTTAGGATTTTGATCCCTTTCAGGCATCTCTTTTCTATCACCCACGATGTCAGCTGCAGAGTGGACAAGTGGGGATAGATGAGAGACCTTTTGTCCTGTGTGAGGAGATCCAACCAGCAAGGTAACTTGTGAGGACTGCCCCTTGCCAGATCCATTAAGAGGGGCAACCAGTGTTGTATTGGCCAAAAGGGAATCACTAGAAAGCTTTCTGTTGAGTCCGGCTGAATCTTCTGCAGGATTCTTTGAAGCACAAGAAGAGGAGGGAAAGCATAAAGTAACACCCCCTTCCAAGGAAAGGATGTCCATCTTCCACACCAGATGGCATGACATTCTGGAACAGATGAGAGAAAGCTACCTCTTCAGAGGGGAGGCAAAAAATTTACCTGATTAATATCCCACCAATGGATGTGCAGAAACACGTCTCTGTGAAGCATCCATTCGTAAGCCTGTATTTTGGACCTACTCAAAGAATCTGCCACTGGATTGTGCTCTGAAGGAATGCATACTACCTGTAGAGTTAACTGATAACTGACAGCCACTTCCCAAGCTTGAAGCACCATCCTGCAGAGAAGGTAGTATTTCATGCCTCCATGCTTGCTGACATACCACATCACTGTAGTGTCTGTATACACCTTCAAGGGGCCTAGAGAGAACATGTGATGAAAAACTTGAAGGGCCAGAATCAGAGGTCTCATTTCTTTAATGCTGATATGGTCAACTTCTGGGCAAGTCAAAGATTGTGAACCTTATGGTGACCAAGAGAAGCCCCCCACATCATGTCTGAGGCATCAGCGAACAGATCTTGAAAAGGGACTGAAGGCTGCAAGGGCTGGCCTGGGCTGACAGTGAACCGTTGAATCCACCACTCAAATTCCTTCTTGAGACAGTGAAAAAGAGGTACACTAAAACTGAGATGGTGACTATGCTGCAGACAATCTGACTTGAGGTACGACTGAAGCTTCCGCATATGCAGTCTGGCAACAGGAAGCATTAGAAGAAAAGTGGCCATGAATCCCAGGGCATGAGAAACTCCCTGGCTGGAATGGCAGTCCAAGGAAGAACAGACAAAGAAGGCTGTCAATGAAAATACCTTTGGAGGTGGAAGAGAGGCCAACACTGGCACCATCTGAATCCTGCATCTCAGATGCACATGATCCTTGGCGGGAGTCAGGATGGACTTTTGGAAGTTGATAGCAAACTCCAGACCTTGGAAGTGATATGATGAATTGCAGATCCTGTAACAATAGACTGGGAGAAGGTGCCTAAAGCAGCAGGTCATCTAGATGAGGAAAAATCTGAAAGCCTTGGAGCCTGCAGAATCAATCACATGAGCTAGGCATTTTGTGAATTCCCTAGGGGCAGTAGAGAGACCAAAGGGCAAAGCACAGAATTGAAAATGAGAGGAAGACATGGAGAAATGTAAAAACTTCCCTGAAGACAGGGTGAACAGGGATACGAAGGTAGGCATCTTTCAAATCCAAGGGCACCAGAAAGTCCTGGGGTAATGCAAGACAAATTTCATGCTAATACTAAACAAGTATTTAATAAAACACAGCTTTCAGGTCAAACAAACTGACCTGAAAACAGTTTTATTAAACACTTGTTTAGTATTAGCATTGCTTGGTTTATTTTATATGTTATTCAGCGTAATACAAAAGAAAACAGAGTTTGAAGAGTAAGCATCCAGAAAGAAGGGATCTCAAAAAAGATGTTGAGCAGGGAGAGAGCCAAATAAGGTTTCCAAGTGCCCTCCTTTAGAGGAACCAGGAACATCCTGGAATAAAACCCCCTTCCCACTTGGCAAGGGGGGACAAGTTGAATGTTCCCTTGGTTCAGCAGGGACCCTAGAGCCTCTGAGAAATAAAGTTGTTATAGAAGAGGTTGAGTAATCAATGAAAAAGGAGGGAGGGATTTCCATACCATGAAGTAACTGACAGATGATGGAAAGAACTCGAGAATCTGAAGTGATGAGAAGCCAATTTGGAAGACAAAGGGACCTGGTTTAAAAGGTGGGGGGTTGTCAAAGAGAAGCATGTTTATCAGATAAAGAAGGCTTCTGAGCCACATAAATCTGAGAACCCTTAGCAGAGGGGGGGGGGGTCCACCTCCCACCCTTCCTGCCCTTAGAGGCCTAGCAGGGTTGCCTGCAAACAAAAACAGACCTAGAAGGACAATTCTTCTGGGAGACAGGCATAGGATAGACAAAAATATGCTTACGGTCTTGCAAGGCTTTGCTTTTCTCTTGAAGAGAAACTTGAAATGTCAACAGTAACTGTCTCAAAAACATGCATGTTAGCCAGAGGAGTAACCAACAACTTGACCTTGATGCCCTCCAGCAGAGAATGGAGACAAAGCCAAGAATAACACCTCATGAAGGACCGAAAGGCTGCAGCCCTAAGAGAGAGGAATCACCACCATCATAGCTACATTTAGACTAGCAAACCACTTGAGAAGCAGAACCTAAAAAAGATAAGGCAGAGGATCAGACTCAGGAAGGGCAGAGACAGCATGACAAGCCTGCGCAATCAAGACCAAAGCATACCTGGTCATGTGGGTCTGGTAATTAATAGCCTCAAAGGCAAAAGTATAAGCAGTGTAAACCTTCCTGCCAATCCTCTCCATTGCCCTACTATCCTTATCAGAAGGCAAAAGTGTGGAAAGGAGCAAATGTTTAGAGGGTGTGTCAGAAAACACAGATACCACAGCAGGATCAGCAGAAGAACATTTAAATAAAATTAGGTTCTATAAGGTTCCTAAGGATTGTCTACCAGGCGTCTTAGGAGCAGGAGGCTGAGAATCAGGAGACTTGGAAGCAGCAATGAAAGTATCTAACAAGACAGCCAACACAGGGTGAACTGCCAATGGTTTAGAAGTATCCACCTGAAGCAACTCGTATCATCTTCTCCGAATATCAGACACTTGAGAAGAATCCCACAAAGAATTTCATCAAACTAGCAGTCGTGCCCCCAAAGGACAATTCCCCGAAAGAAGACTCAGGGCTAACAGACTCCTTTTCATCAGAACCATAAGCCAAAAGTGAAGGCATTTGTGAAGAATAGGACAAAGACCTCTCACCAGACACTGAATCCTCATACAAGGAATCTGGTTCCCCACTCCATTTAGAAGGGATAGAGGTCCAAGGAAGAGTGGGTACTGAAACCCCGAGGACGCTTTAGGGCAATTAAAACAGAAAACAAGCCAGGAGTAAACTCTTGCCATTCCCTCGGAGGATTCATACGACAGACTGAAACATGCTTCAGTTTTTGTCTTTTCTTAGAAAGGACATCAGCCTTAAATACCGGAGGTTCCGATCCTTGATAAGATTTTATTAAAAAAAAAGAGAACCTGGAACGTCCTCCCTGACCAATATCTGCGGAATCTTTCTAGGAAAACCTGAGATAAATAAACTGTGGTTATCCCTCAACGTCCGGAGCAGACCCCTGCAAAGCCTCAGACGACGAACAAAAAGACAGATCCATGCCAGCATCCAGTGGGCTTGCAACTGAGGAATCTGATGTAAACGCCAAATGACCTACAGAGCCATTGTCTGTTTTAGAGGGGCATCTGGTGGAGGCTAGACAGCTAAAGAATCAGTTCAAAACTTCTTGGCCTTCTTTTTACCTGACAGGAGTATCTCTGGGTTAACGGATTCTGCTTAAGCTGTTGGTTTTCAAGCCAAACAGCTTATGAGTGTCTTAGGCACAAACCTTACAGATACTACAAGAGGTATGGTTGTGGGAAGTGCTCAAACAAAAAAAGACACTGCTCGAGACAACCCTTATGAGGAATCTGCCTCCCACATTGACATTTACCCCTCTTGGATGACATGAACCCTAGGTAATAAAAGTAAACAAAAAACATCCCGCAACAGGGCACTTATCTGATGTTGCCAAACATTCAGTACAGCAGCAAGGCATTCAAACCAACTGGCAAAAACTGTGAACTGGCAGCAAAAGAAGTTCTAGGTAGCCGTGTCTGTACATCCCTTTAATGACCTACGTTCTGTGCAGGGAGCATGTGACCTATGGCACATACAAGACATTCTTTTAAACTTTTTTTTATACTGGCCAAGCATCGGGATGCTCTATAAGGAATACTGCAACAGTGATACAGGACATCAGATATTGCAAAATGCCTTGGGGAAGAGTCCAAGAATGATTTACCAGTAAGGTGGTGGCTGATATGATGAGAAGAATGGCAGCACCTGTTTATATTCAATTGACTCAGTGCCACCTAGAGTTTTGGCAGAGACAGATAAGACTTGTGATTGGGGTGTTAAACTTCAGGATGAGTAACTTGGTGGGGGTGGGGTGGAATTTATTAAAGGCAGAGACTGATGCTTTTTAGAAGAATTTGACAAGGCTTGCTGTTAAGTATTTGTAATTTTGAAGACTTTAAGAGAGGTGTTACATAAGTTTGCATTCATCATTTTCTTGAAATAAAAATTGGAGAAATGAGGTACTAGAATTGTACAGTTTGGAGAAGTAGGAACAAGGGTATAGTCTTACCAAGCTCTGCTTTTATCAAACTGAAATAATACTGTATTAAATTTCATGTCCCCCATAACATTTTCCAGGAACTAGTTAAGAGTCTATTCAGAATTCCACTTCCATAGAATAAGGGGATTGTTAATGAGTAAAGGAGGTCATGCTGTGTAGCTGCATGTTAAATTTCACAAGCAACATTACAATCGGTTAATGAATTCCTTCAAACTGCTATGAAAAGTGGCATGCATAGTGTGCTTCTCTTAAGCGATAAAACAGAATTCAAGCTAACTGGAGACTTTTGTTGTTAATATTGAATCTCTGAATTTATTTTGACTATCGAAACTAACACAATAAAGAAGGTTTAGTATTTATCTTCAAGGACTTGTAAATGGGTTTTCCTACTTAAAGGGGTAGACTAAGTGTGACTGTTTTTCTGCAACTGGAATCAGACCATTAAACAATCCAACTGAATGCGCAAGAGAGTTTATATGAGAACATTTATTTGAGAAAGAAAAAGGCGTCATCCGTAAGCACTGTTATGGCTGTTCGTTTTGAAAATGTAGACACTTTGTTGTGCTTATGATTTCATCGCGGTAATAGGACTTGTCAGGGAATACACCTTATGTATCAAGCGGACACAATCTATGGGACACCGTACTGCAAATTACATTATATCATGAGGAATATGAGCTCTGGGATTTTAGCATTTTACTGGTACAAAAATGCGATACTTAATCTCCCTTACAACTTTAAGTAGAAATACAAACAGGCAGCTGGACTGAAAGGGTGTTTCACGAGGTGGGAGGGGAGTTTATAATATCCTCTTTTTCTTATTTCATCTCAGACTTACAAAAGGAGTATGACAGGATCCAAGAACTCAGCAACTATAAAGACTGATGGTTCATTTCTTACTTAGAGGAAAGAAGTTTTGATTAACCAGGATGGTATTGTACAAAGTTGTTTTATGGTTATGGGGTTCTGTGTTACTAGTACATGGGTTACAGCTTGGGCCCGTATAGCAAGATGGGACCTATGATGACCATTATGGTTAGATCTAACCAGAGAGGGGGTGACCTCCGGTGTGGAACACCAGTCGCCCATGTTGGTGATAACCAGGTCCAATATGTTGTCACCTCTGGTGGGAGTGTTGACCAGTTGATCCAGGGCGTTTGAGTTTATAAATTCTAGGAAATGTTGAGCAAGGGAGTTAGTACTGGAGTAGTTCTCCTAGTTAATGTTTGGGTAATTGAAATCACCCAATATTAGGGCGTTTGGTAGGACCTTTATGTTTTCCAGTGTTTCCAGAAATGTGGAATGGGGTCCTGGGACATGGTGGGTGATCTGTAGCAAGCTACAATTTGAATTGCAATTTTGCCCGTTATTAGTTGCACGTGGATGATCTCTGAAGCATCTTGCTGTGCCACTAACCTGGAGGTGTGGGTATCCTTGATGAATATGGATACGCCCCCGCCTTTTGTATTTCGGTCCGGGTTCAGTGGCCGAAATGTATGGTATGAGTTGTAGTCTGGTAGTGCTGGGGTGCTCTCTGGAGCCTTAAACCAGGTTTCTGTTACTGCACATATATCAATTTTCTCCATACTGAGGAAGTGCCTAGAGTGCGTGCATTTTGAGGTTTAGACTTCTGGCATTGAGTAGCATTACCCCCATTTATTTCTGTTACTTGTGCTATTTACAGTGGTGGGTTTGTATTTTTGAGCCTTGCCTAAAAAAGGCACTATGGGGCTGGCAAGAGCCTTAGCCAGTATTCAAAAGCCTAAGGGTGACAGGTGCAAGCAGTCACAAGCGAAGCAGAGTGGCTTGTTGAGCATGTCATCCCAGGCGGACAGACACTGGATCTCCTTTGAATGACACCAGAAACTGATCCAATTGTTGAAATTGATAATTTTTTCTTTATACCGTGGTATCATTCTTGGTTAGGGCAGGATGCTACTGGCCTGGGCTATGTGATCAGAGAGCTCTTCCATGTCTCTTTTCATGTAGTCCAGGGAGGTATGGCTCAGGTCATTCACACCAACATGGACAATGACAGAGTCGTAGTTGTTCTTGTTCTGGAGTGACCAGAGTGCTTGTGTTATGTGGCGGATCCTGGCACCAGACAGGCAGCTAACAGTAACCTTCTCCTTATTCAGCCTACTGAATGGGACTTCAGTGTGCCTGACTATAGAGTCACATATTACTAGTATGTTGGGTATGTTATTTTGCCTTAAGGGCTGTGATTGCATGGCACACTGGTTTTGTGAAGTATGTGTTTCATGGTTTGTGTTGAGGGGTGGAGGTTGCTTGGATGTCTGCTTTGGAGGTCTCTTTTGCTTTTGCAGATTTTTATTTAGAGCCTCCGAGTAAGTTTGCGTGTATTTGTGTGTTTTTTGCTGGTGCTGGTTTAATGGGTCTATGTGAGACTGGTGTTATGCAAGTATTTCCCTTCTCCTCTTGACTGTCTGATCCAGTCTTGGGTTGAGAGAGCTTAGCCTCCCAGTTTGGCTGTATAATTGCATCTCTCGCATGTATTAGTGTTTGGTGGTAGGAGGAGAGGGTTGTCTGTGGACATGAGGCAGATATAACATTGCCTCGAAATGCCCAGATTCACCAGTTGTACTGGAGAGTACACCTGAAACTGCCCTTTGGACATGCCTGGATAGGTACAGTGAACTGTTTTACTGAATGGCTGGGTAAGGTCGAATAGAAAGCCTTGTCCTTCTGTACAGTATAGGGGGGGGGTCTATTGCTAGGGTTTATAAGTGCTTGCTATGAGTTTTGAGCAAGTACTGGGCAGAGAAATTAATGGCTTGAGCGCTTAAGTTGAAAGTTTGTTTAGTTCCAAGGGAAAAATTGAAGAGGAGACTTTGTGGAGCCGGGAATAGTTGTACCCTATCTAACCGGCGCTGCCCAGCGTGCAAAACCGGGCAAATGTGTTTTTTACAGCAGGAAAAGGAGAGACAGAAATTAGCCCAAAATGGCCAATAAGCTACTAATTTCTGGGCTGAAACCAATTCTCCAGGGACAGATAGGCTGCACAAAGCTCCCCTCTCTCACAGGTGAACAGAGAAACATCCTTCTATCCAAGTAAGGTATGGGCAAACAGAGATTTGTAACACAGCCCTGAATTCAGCACCAACTTGAAAACTGGACTGTACTAGCTTAGAAAAGCGGGAAACTAGTGTGTGTGTGTGTATATATATATATATATATATATATATATATATATATATATATATATACATATATATATATATATGTCCCCCCCCCCCCCCAGAAAATAAAGCAGATGCAATCAAAAAACACTTTAAATGCACAGAAAAGGATACTTATTGTTATAGATCTCAGATCAGAGTTGTAGTCAATGCCCCTAGTAATAAAGTAGGAAGAAACAAATACAGTAAAAGCAGATGAATAAAGTGCAATATATATATATATATATATATATATATATATATATATATATATATATATATAACAAACAAACAAACTGATTTAAACAAGTTACCCAATTAACCAGAAAAAAAGCTCAAATCTAAGCCCTGTTCCAGCAGTCTTCAGACAAGTTCTAACTACACACTCCTGCTACTAGGGTGCAGGGGAACCTTCTCCAAAAAAAGATGACCTGAACCAGTGCTCAAGTTATACAAACAAAGCTAGATTCAGCAGGTCTGAATCTGGTCTATGCTGCAGCAGCAAAGCACACCAATTTCAGAAAGAAACAGTTCAAATAAGCAGGCACAATAAGACTGTGACCAGAAATTCCCAGCTCAGAAGGGCAGAATCCAGCCTCTCCCCCCATAAGAGTGCAGACCACAAACCTTCTTAATGTGGAATACCTGGCCTGAAAGCCCAAGTGCTTAAACCAGAACTAATACACTTTTAGAATAGCAGACACTGAGCCTTCAATTAGCAATTCCCACCTTAGAAGGATGTAAGCTACCTGTCCTGCCCCAACAATGCAGACCACAAACCTTCTTAATGTAAAACAACCGGTACGAAGCCCAAGTGCTTAAACCAAAAGACTTAGACAAACAGTTACAATTTAATCAGGCTACTACCAAGCAGTAATAAATGCAGCAGAATAAATAAAATTGAGTACTTTTAAGAAGAGGCAAAAGCAAAATAAAGTAGGAGGAAACACAAATACAGTAAAAGTAGATGAATAAAGTGCAATTTTTTTTTGTTAGCAAAGTGCAAGGAGAGAGGAAGGAAGAACATAAGCAGGTTGGCCTTCTCAAATCTTCTCTGTATTAAGTAGAGTAAACACTAGACTCAGAATATGATCTTACTGTACTCGGTTAAGTGAGCAAATGAGATGGACTCAGGAGTGTTCAAATACAGACTTACAAGTGGGACAGGCAATTCCAGAGCCACCAAAACAGGAACAGGGAGGGTGGAGGTTGGGAACTAACTGCAGAGAGACACACAGCACACTATATTCAGTTAAACACACAATTAGGTAACATAAAAAATGAAATACAGTACTTTTAAAACTGCAAGTTTGTACTTAACTTCAGCTTCTAATGCAGGTGATTGTAGCCAACCAAGTCTCTCAGAAGTTGAGCATAAAATAAATTTTCAAACTTTGCGGCTAGCACTTAAAGTACAGAGAAAGCCCTCTAGGCGAACAGTTAAATGTCAGATAACAAAGAAGTGAGACCACCACCACTCCCTCTTACAGCAGAGAGAGACACAGCGCACTATATTCAGTGACACACAATTAGGTAACAGAAAAAATGAAATACTTAATGGGATTCTTAAGAAGGGAGCAAATGAGGCTTTTTTTTCCACAAGAAACAAATCTGAACAAACATAAGCATGAACAACTAAAGAAGATGGGATCTATTCAAGTACGTTATTCAGACTCTGTGGATAAAAGACGAAGAGTTGTACTAAGTCTTGCTGTTTAAGGCTGACACTGCAGACAGATACATCTTGGCCTGGGAGTACTGGGAGGATGCTAGAATAACATTATGAAATAAAATTATTATTTCCTCATATCGCTAACATTCAAATTAGGAAAATTTTAGCTGAGGCAGTTGAACTTCAAGGTTTGGGAGTTTTTGGAAGAGACTAGAATTTACTGAATGATATGGGAGACGTAACAGAGTCACAGGCTTACATCAAAAGCAAATTTAAAAAAAAAAAAACTTCTCCAGATATATGGCCTGGCATATACAACACGCAATCTTTGGGGGGGGGGGGGGGTGCAGGTCCTTTAAGGTTGAAAACATCTTCTCAGTTAGATACATTTGTTACAAAGGAACACCTGCACTTAGACAGAACTTTGGACCAGAGCCTAGAAAGAACCAATCAAAATCCTCTACAACTGAATCCAAAGATGTTAAGAACAAAGTAAAAAGAAACCCTGCAGGCTTCAGGAGCAATGGCATGGAAAGAAGATGGAAATTATGTTGATCAAGGAACATATTGAGGAATTGTACAGGGCAATGAGGGCGAGTAGAGATAATAGAAAGTAAATTTGTGGAAAAATCAAGCAAATCAAACAAGAAATGCTACTGAAAGAAAGTACAGTTTTGTACCTACCATAAATGTAGATGTTCGAGGATCCACATTGCTGCAGTCCTAACTATTGGGGTAGTCCGCTGTCCAGTCGGCCCGAATACCAGAGTATATGGCTGACGTCGGTCAGGGCGCATCAGACTGACGTCAGTACGTCAGGGTACTAATGCGCATGACCGACGTCATATCCTCAGTCTTTTCTTGCCCCAGATGTCAGAAGACCCTAAAAAGACAAGGCCCAATATACCTGCACCAGAAATATGTACAATATATACAAAAATATATACAAAAATATCAGCATATAACCTCACCTACACAACCACCCCTAAACACAGAGGGGAAGGAGGGAGGGTAAATTGGACTGCAGCAATGTGGATCCTCGAACATCTACATTTATGGTAGGTACAAAACTGTACTATGTTCTTCATTCCACATTGCTGCAGTCCTAACTATTGGGTAGAATCCCAAAGCAGAGGTAAGGGAGGCTGGCAAATCATGAAGAAGCAGGAGCTGACAACATGCCTTGCAAAATAGCTGTGGCAAAACCAGCCCTAGACTTAGAGTAGGGAGGAAGGTGATAATGCTTAGAAAAAGTATGCACTGAACTCCAAGTAGCTGCCTCCAAAATATCCTTAGTTGCCACCCCCCTTAGAAATGCTGTTGAAGTGGCAGTAGCCCTAGTGGAATGAGGCCTAATCCCAGCTGGAATCTCCTTGCCATGATGGGAATAACAAAATGCAATGCAAAACCCAATCCACCTAGAAATAGTTTGTTTTGACACAGGCTTGCCCTGCGAACTCAAAGCAAAAGAAACAAACAACTGCTGAGACTGCCTAAAATCCTTAGTCCTGCTTAAATAATAACGCAATTGCCTATGTACATCTAAAGTGTGCAAAATCTTTTCCCCTTTATTTTGGGGGTCTGCATAAAAAGTAGGCAAATGAATAGTTTGGTTTAAAGCCACACTAGAAACCACCTTAGGCATAAAGGAAGGATTAGTACGTAATGATACCCTATCCTTATGGAAAATCAAAAGGGCTCTACTGCCATAAGGGCCTGCAACTCAGACACCCTTCTTGCAGAAGTAATAGCCAACAGAAAAGCAGTCTTCCATGACAAGTATTTCAATTCAGCAGTAGCCGCAGGCTCAAAAGGTTGTAGAGTAAGTTTTTCCAACACAAAATTGAGATCCCAAGCAGGAGTAGGAGCTCTACGTGGGGTCTTATATTCTTTGCCCCTCTAAGAAACTGCTTGAACAAAGGATGCGAAAACAATGGTGGGTCACAATCATAGTGAGCTGAAATTGCTGCAGCATGAATCTTAATGGAAGAGAAGGACAAACCTTTGTCCAATAACTCAGTAAGATATTGAAGAGCCACATTCAAATTAGGCTCAGAAATCTCCAAATTCTTTGCTGTACTCCAAAATAAAAACCTCTTCCATTTTTCTGCGTACACTTTCCTTGTACTAGGTCTTCTAGCTTCCATAATCACATTTAAAACTTGTTGAGGAAGTTGAGACCTGCTGTGTTTCAACACAGAATATGCCAGGCTGTTAGATGAAGTGAGTGAAGCTTGACATTGAGCAGATGACCGTCCTTCTGAGATAACAGATGTGGAATCAAAGGTAAAGGCCATGGAGGCTTCCTTACCAGACTCCTTAGTAGTGGGTACCAGTGTTGCCGAGGCCAATCTGGAGCTATTAAAATCATCCTTGGCTTGTCTTGTCTGACCTTTAAGAGCACCTTTGGAAGAAGAGGCAGAGGTGGAAAGGCATACACATGAAGATTTTTCCAACTGAAAGAAAGAGCATCCACTTTCCAAGCTGTGTGATGAAACCCCTTTGTGCAAAACTTTGGCAGCTGGTGGTTTAGTGGAGAAGCGAACAGATCTATGTCTGGAGTTCCCCATGACACTGTCAATTTCTGAAATACATGAAGATCCAGTTTCCACTGTGGGGATCCATGATTTGTCTGCTTAACACATCTGCTAAGGAGTTCTGTGCTCCGGCAGAAACCTTGCCTGAAGAGTTAATTGCAAGCTGAGCGCAGTCTCCCATAAAATCATTGCTTGCCTGCATAGAGGATAAGAATGTGTTCCCCTTGTTTGTTGATGTACCACATGACAGTTGTGTTGTCTGTTAGAATCAACACCTGCCCTGGAAGAAGTAACTCCTTGAAAGCCATTAATGCAAACTGGACTGCTAACATCTCCTTCATGTTGATATGTAGATGCTGTAGTCTGGCAGGCCACTTGTCTTGTATCCACTTTCCATTTAGATGAGCTCCCCAAGCAATGTCCGAGGCATCTGTCGTTAAAATCTGACTCGCCTCTGGCCGGGTCACAGAGAGTCCCTTGTTTAGGTGACATTCCTGAGCCCACCACAAAAATTCTTTTTGAAGGCAAGGTATTATTTGAATGACAGTGTCCAAATCCTGGCAGTGCTGTGTCCATACATTTTTGAGATACCATTGCAGCTTCCTCATATGCAGTTTGGCATTGGGAAGCACCAGAATACAAGATGCCATGAACCCTAATGCTTGAAGGACTGTCCTTGCAGTCAGCACGGACTGATGAGATAGTTGATGGAAGTAAAGGGATAGACTCTTTTGTTTGTCCGGGGTTAAAAAGGCCATCTGGGCTGCTGTATTCAGTCTCACACCCAGAAAGCACATGTCTTGAGAGGGTACTAGACTGGACTTTATTTCGTTCACAGAATACCCTAGGCATCTTAGCACTGCTATAACATATTCCAGATGCTGTAGAAGGTCTTCCTTTTCTTGAGCCAGAATCAGGCAGTCGTCCAAGTAAGGATAGATTTGAATTCCTTTTAGCCTGAAGTAAGCTATCACTGGAGCCAGAACCTTTGTGAATACTCTGGGCGCAGTAGATAAGCCAAAGGGCAATGCAGAGAACTGATAATGAGAATTTCCAGCTCGAAAACGCAGATACTTCCTGCAACTTAGTCTTATAGGCACATGAAGGTAAGCTTCCTTGAGATCTAAAGTTACCATCCAGTGATCTTTGCCCAGCAGAGGTAAAAGCTGTTGTAACGTCAGCATCTTGAACTTTGGAATGTCCAGATAAGTGTTGAGGATAGATAAATCCAAAATTGGTCTCCACGTGTTCCCCTTCTTTGGTACTAGGAACAGGCGAGAATAAAATCCTAGGCCCCTTTCTGATACAGGGACTGGCTGAATGGCCCCTATTTGGAGTAACAGAGAAATTTGCTTGTGAGCCTCTTTCCTTTGTGGAGGAGGAACGTCTGGCATGCCTTTGAAAGGGGCAATGTATGGAAATAAAACCTGTAACCGTGGTGAATGATATCCAACACCCATCTGTCTTGAGTGATTAAATCCCAATTTTCTTTGAAAAGAGACAGTCTTCCTCCCAAAGGAGCTGCCAGACGAGAATCTACTGGCAGCTGAAAAGGCAGGTCATTGGGTCTGTTTACGAAAGGACTGACCCCTGCCCTCACCAGAAGTCTGAGCAGGTGAACTCCTGTTCTAGGCCTAAAAGAACCTTGAGCTCTGCCCCTACCACGTCTAGACCTACCCCTAGACTGGGAATCATAAGCAGGATATGTCCATCCCTTAGTAGGCCAATTTCTACTAAACTTCGGTGGCTGCACCTGCAAAAATCTTTAACAGTTTGCATAGACTTAGCTTTGTCCTCCATTTTCTTTAAAACTGCTTCCACAGGCGAACCAAACAACACATCAGACTGTAAAGGAGCATCCAAAATCCTTGTCTTAACATGCTCAGCTAAATTCTGATCCCTCAACCAGGCATGCCTGCGAAGAACAGAACTAGTGGCAGCCACCCTCGAGGAGGCCTGTACAGCATCAAAACCACATTGCAAAGAATGCTTACCCACTTGTTCAGACACATGAACTAAATCCAGCAACTCTTTACACTCAATACCTTCCGCCAAAGCATCCACCTTAGATTTCAGTTGTGAAAGGAGATAATTTTGATATTTTAGCATGTGAAACTGACAATTCAACGCCCTCATGGCTAAAGTGGAAGAAGTATACACTTTCTTTCCCCATCTATCCAAAGCCCTTGCCTCTATCAGTGGGAACATGGGTTTTAACCACAGAGGCCCTAACAGCTTTAGGGCACTGAGAAACAGTTTCCGGGGCTGCCCTAGGACTCTTAAAAGATACTTATGAGCTTCAGGCACCCTATAGTACCTATCAGGTTTAACAGGAGCAGGAGGCAAAGAATCAGGGTTCAGGGAAGCCTCTGCAAAAACATCTTCCACCACATTCAACACAGGAGGTATAGCTAAGGGCCTATGCTGGGGTAAAACAAGAATTCCCTAAGCCTTTTCCTGGAATCAGAGTAATCCTGGCCTTCCCATTTAAAGTGCTCCCTCATGGAATGCAGAGTCTCTGAAAATGAGAAATCCTCAGGAGGAGAAGCTGTAGGAGTGGAATCATCCACATCAGAATCAGAATAAGGAGGATACTCCTGCAAATCTTCCGCAGAAGACTCAGAAGCCTCTGAACACTGTTCAAAACTATCAAACTCAGGTTCCACCCTAGGCCTCTTATCAGGAGGGGGCATAGAACCTCTAATCATAGTAATCAAATCTTCTGCCATTTTAAGCATATGTTTCTTAGGCACAGAACCTGAAGTGCTAGGAGAAGCCCCCACTGAAGCTAAACTTGGCCTACCTCTCAAAGAAGTTTTGGAAACAGAAGGAGAGGCTCTAACTCCCTTGGGAAGAGAGGGAAGAACAGTTACCTGAGAAGCCCCCTCAGCCTGGCCTACCTCCTGAGAAGGCACATCCTGTAACAGTAAAGTCTCTGCCTGAGACTCCAAAGAAACTCCTGGCAAAACCTCTGGCTCCACTGAGCCTTCTAAAGAACCGGCGTCCGGGACTGCCGGTTCATCAACCCTAGGCTTCGCTGTTTTGTCCTTGCGCTTCTTGGACGAAGCGGGCGTCGGAGCATCCGGCGGCATTTTATAATTGCAACGCTTCCCAAACACTAACCTGGCACAGTCTAACCTTCTCTTAATAGTGCGTTTGTTAAACCTAGCACAAGAGCGGCATCCAACAACGTCGTGCTCAGGCCCTAAACAAGGTATACACAAGGTATGGTAATCCCTATGAGGTATCTGTTTCCCACAAGAAATACAGTTATTCACTTTTTCTGACATCCGGTTAAATACTGAGGCAAGAAAAAACCAAAATGTTCCCCAACGGGGTACTTAGCCAACTCTGATTCGGTCTGAAACTCCGACTTCAGAAAATTTCAGAACGCCAACCTGCACTCGCAAAACTGCTTCTGCATCGGACCATGCGGCAAAAAAGACTGAGGATATGACGTCGGTCATGCGCATTAGTACCCTGACGTACTGACGTCAGTCTGATGCGCCCTGACCGAC
Organism: Protopterus annectens; assembly: GCF_019279795.1. Taxonomy (NCBI): domain Eukaryota; kingdom Metazoa; phylum Chordata; order Ceratodontiformes; family Protopteridae; genus Protopterus; species Protopterus annectens. The sequence continues at coordinate 209,812,721 of NC_056733.1, forward strand.
GTCAGCCATATACTCTGGTATTCGGGCCGACTGGACAGCGGACTACCCCAATAGTTAGGACTGCAGCAATGTGGAATGAAGAACATCAGGAAAGAGAGAGAGCAAGAGAGAGAGAGAAGAGCTCTTGAAAGATTTAGGCACACTAGACATGAAGAGTTAAGGAATGTACAATATGTTATTATCAGATGGGGAACCGGAAGAACTTCAAACAATATGAAAAAAATGAGAGGATTGAAAAACTTTAATAAAACAGAGAATGGTGACATTAAATGTGCAATCTGTAGCTAACACACCAAAACAGCAACAATTTTTGGATGGGAGAAGGCAAGTGGTGAGATGGATAGCTAAAGTAAAAAATCAAGAACAGGAGACATAACTAGGGAACCTAGGAAAATGACAAACTTAGGAGACAATATTTTGGCAAGTTATAAACAATTAAGAAACAAGGGTAAACTGGAGTACTGTGGCTACATAATTTTTTTAAGGATCTCCGGATAAAGGCAGGGAAGTCTATAATATAAATATATGTTGGCTGCCATAATCAGTTGGCAAGGGATAGAAGCTCAAATAACTACTCAGGCAAATGGCAAGTCTCCTGGGTTAGACAGAAAACCACGGAATGTGAAAGAGCTGTAAGGAAGTTATTAGGGAAATCTGACTCTACCTCTTTAATGAAGTATCAGAAACGACAGTTATTCCATCTTTGTGGAAAGAATCCTTAATGACTGATATTCCAAAGGAAGGAAAGGGACAAAGCAACCCTAGATAGTATAGACCCATATCAATTTTAAATCGTGATTATACATTTTTCATTTCAATCTTTGCAGAATGCCTCACAAAACTTTTACCCAAAATAATCCATGAAGATCCATGTGGGTTTGCTAAGAATGAGCAAACATCTGACAACATACTCAAAACCTATATGAAGCAGGGGGAAGTCAAGAAAAGGAATGATGAGTTGGTACTCAAAGTCTTAGATGTTAGGAAAGGCATCCAATGTGGTTCACCAGGGACTACTTAAGACTGGAAAAATATTAATTCCTGGTAAATATCATTGCCTTATTCAAAGGAATTAATGGGTTCGGTAGCTATGCACAAGCTGAATGCTAGAGTGAAAACCAGGTTCAAGATGGAGAGAGAGACAGGGACATCCGGTCTTACCACTGCTTTTCAATACTCTGGTCTAATTTTCTGGGCAAGAGGTTCCCTAATAAGACCTGAAGGGATGGAAGAGTGTGTGTGTGTGTGTGTGTGTGTGTGTGTGTGTGTGTGTGTGTGTGTGTGTGTGTGTGTGTGTGTGTGTGTGTGTGTGTGTGTGTGTGTGGAGATTTGTTTCAGAACAAACCTTAGGTAGAAATGAAGGATTTGTTCTCAGAGTTACTCTATCATTATGAAAAATCAAGTATGGGACTTTAATGGACAAGGCATGTAGTTCCAAAATTCTTCGAGCAGAAGTAATAGCTACTAGGAAAATGATCTTCCATGACAGGTATTCTAAATCACAGGATGATGCAGGTTCAAAGGGGGGTAAAATGATCCGTGAGAGCACAAAATTAAGATTCCATGGAGCAGAAGGGGTTCTAATAGGTGGTCTCAAGTGAATAGAACCCTTAAGAAATGCTTTAGAAAGTCTTTGTGACATGACAGGAGTCTGTTGATCACCATTATGAAAATTAGAGATTGTTGCTAATTGAACTTTAAGGGTTGCTGCAGCCACTCCTTCATGAAACAATTTAGTCAAACTCTAGAATTTAGAAACCAAAGCCATATATGGATCAACATTATTATTTGACACCCATATAGAAAATATTTTCTACTTGCTAAGGTATAGTTTCCTAGTAGAAGACTTATGAGAAGCAATTAGTATGTTCTGTGCTGCAGATGATAACTTGTGGAACCTGGCAATTATTGGAAATGGAGCAGCCAAACTGTCAATTTTCGAGTATGAATTGCAGGATGAAGACCCCTGATGAATGTATCAGAAGATATGGAACTGGGTCCAGGATCCATGGTTCTTCCAGTAGACGAGGCTGCAGAAAGTGGAACCAAATTTGACAAGGCCAGTACGGGGGTATCAAAATAATGGTCCTTCCCAGATTGCTGGCTTTCTGTAAGAATTTGGGTATCAGAGGAAACGGGAAAAGCATAAAGTCGTCTCGGGGGGCCAACTGTGTACAAGTGCATCCCTTGAGGTATCTCCCAAGTTGGGGATCAGGGCAAAACAGTTGCTGCATTTGGTGTTGGCGGGGGTTGCAAAGAGGTCACAGCAAGGCTGGCCCTATCTACAGAATATCCTTTCAGCTACTTCTTTCAGGGACCACTCATGAGGAGACAGTATTGCTCTGCTCAAATTGTCCACTATCACACTGGACCTCCCCGGAATCTGCATTGCTATCAGAAAGCACTGGGTGGAAACTGCCCACTGCCATTCTTTCAAGGCCTCTCAACTTAAGGGGTATGATCTGGTTCCTCCCTGTTTGTTTATGTACCAGACCACTGACATATTGTCAGTCAGTATCACACTAGTCCCTAGAGGTAGAAAGTTTTGAAAGGACTGCAGCGCTAGAAGTACTGCTCTCATCTCTACAACATTGATATGCAGATGAGCCTCATGATTCTCCCATGTGCCTTGGGCTGTCCTTCCCTGAAAATGCCCCCCCCCCAATCAGGGACGCGTCCGTGGTCACAGTGGCAACCGGGGTTGGAAGAACAAAAGGACGTCCTATTGTCACTTGAGTTTGTTATTTTGATGTGGTGAGACATTGGAAGTTTCTGATAAGACTAGTGTGTGAAAACCAGCCACTGCAGTATCTGCATGTGCATTCGGGCAAATGGAATGGCAATGATGGCTGTTGCCATGGTCCCTAGTAATTTGAGCACTACTGAAACTGGGGCTCTCTGTTTGGGGATGAGATTCAGGATTTGCTGTCGAAGGCTAACCACTCTTTACATTGGAAGTTTTATGGTCATGGAAACTGTGTCGAGATCTGCTCCGATAAAGACGGTATGTCTGGATAGCTGTAAAGCAGATTTGTCCAAGTTTATAGTAAGCCCCAAATGACTGCAAAGATCTGATGTTTCCCTTGCGTGTATGAGTTGATTTGTGGTGGCGGTGAGGAGCCAGTCTAAATATGGAAACATCTGGTATCCTAACCGCCTCAGGTGAGCTGTGACTACTCCCATGCATTTGGTTAACACTCTGGGGGCTGTAGTGAGACCAAAGGGCGGCGCCCAAAACTGAAAGTGACTGGCTCCCAGCCAAAAGCGCAGTTGATCCCTGAATGTTCTGGCCATCTTATATGGTAGTACGCATGCTGGAGATCTATTGAGCACATCCAATAGTCTCTTCTTAGAAAAGGAAGTATAGACTGTAGGGTGACCATCCGAAACTTTGTTTTCTTGACAGATTTGTTCAACCTGCTGAGATCCAAAATTGGTCTCCACTCCCCTGTTTTCTTTGGAACTAAAAAGAACCTTGAGTAAGTTCCAGATCCCCTCTGGTCTGCTGGAACTGGTTGGATGACTCTTTCTAGCAACCTTGTAATCTCTATGGTTGCCTGTTCCCTGAGATTGGGTGGAACATCTGGGATTTTATTCACAGGGGTTGGAGTGGTAGAAAAGGGAACACTGTATCATCTGGATATTATGCTTTGTACCCATCGATCTTTTGTAATTTTTAGCCATGTGTCTGGGTACAAAGATAAGCGTCCCCCGACTGCCTCCAGAGATGGACAGATGGGCCTCCTTCCAGGAGCGCTGGTAGGGATTGCCAAAAAACTGATCCCTGTCACCCTGGTTCTGTGGGCCTCCTCTGCCGCGTGGACGGTGTCCCCCATTACTGCCCCATCCTCCGCCTCTAGAGGGTGTTTCACCATGTGTCAAAGAAAGCTCCTTGGGCTTCACAGAACAACATTTTCCCACTTTTCCATCCTTTAGGAGAAGGTCTGGTAGGAGTGGAAAAATGGACTCCTACGGCAGACAGAGTCTTTCCATCTTGCTCACACCTGGTAAGGGTTTCCTTCACTTTCAGTCCAAAAAGTGATGAACCATCAAAAGGGGGTGTTTACAAAGGATGACTTGTAGGGCTCCGCAAAGGAACATAAGAGCATCCAGGAGTGTCTCCAAAGAGCAATTCCTGTACCCGCTGCCCGACTCGTTCCATCCGCTGCATATGAAATCAGACGCATGGAAGAGTTTATAAGGGAATTTAGCAAGCTGGGAGGTTACCTTATCTGACACCCCCGCAGCTACCGCACCCTGTAGAGGATCTCCTAACTCCTTAAGGAGATCTCCGTGTAGTCTGGTGAAATGTTTGAGATAGTTCAGGGATTAAAGAGTAAAGGCCACTGAACTAAACATGCACTTTCTGTATCTGTCCATGATCCTAGAATCTCTACTAGGAGGATAAACAGATGTGGAGATCTCAGATAGCTCCTCTTAGTGGCCGCCACCACCACCACCATAGCATTGACAGGTACTCCTTTGGTAAGGAAAGCCTTGTCCTGGGGTGACATAATAAATTTATTTGGCCTCCACGGGACTGGTTCTATGGTATCCAGGGACTCCCATGCCATTTGAGAGAGAAGGTCCAACTCATCGAAGGGCAGAGTCACCCAAGAGGTGGAGGTTTGAGACCCGAAAGCCTTCAGGAGTACTGACTCATCATCAGTAAAGTTAAGGGGATTCCAGCCACCCCATTGTTTTAGGATTTCTAAGATATCACCAAAAGATACATCTTCAGGAGGTGGACCGTGGGGACCCTTCGGACTCATCTAATTCAGTATCTGATGTGATGGATTCCTGTGGGGAATCCAGATGCTTCCTCTTGCAAGTTCTCTTCCTGGGAACCTCCTCAAAGGGAGCTTCTGGGGAGGACCCAGTGGGGGGACCTTAGACTCCAGGTCTCTATGCTTTTGAGCGATCAGTCAAGCAGAGAGACACAGGAACTTTAGGGGAGGAGATTGCTGGAACTGAAGACATGGATGCCCGAGGGGACAACACTCTCCTCATGGCATCAAAAGGCCCGTGGCTCTGGTCCGAAGAGATGCCTAGATCCATAGAAACAGGTAGTCTCTGCCGCACCGAAACAGTGGGCTCCAAGCCCGAGGTAGGTGCCGAGCTCACCCGAGCAGAGACCCCGATAGGCAAAGTCGGCACAGAAAGATCTGTACGACTCTCCTCTCTGAACCCGACCAGTGAGTGTTGGCTCCTAGACTCTAAGGTGGGTACAAAAGACGTCCGAGTAATAGGAACCAAAAGCCCAATGGGTGTCAGCTCTGACAGTTCCACAAATCATCGGTTCCGAATATTCCGGCTCTAAAACTTCAGGTCGAATCGGAGAAATCGAAGAAACTGGTTGAGTCTAGGTTGGTTCCGAAGCCCTATGGGTTGGACCCGACAGAATTTTGGCTAGTGTCTGTGACTGTAGAAGTCGCTGTACCACTCAATCCATGTCCTTATCCAACAGTCTTGAGAACTGGGAAGCAATGGATGAAGTCTCAGACTGGAGAATAGGAGATTTTATAGTTGGCGATACCGGCTCCCACTGACCACAATTACCTCCAGCTCCATAAACTTAGGCGCAGAGGTGGCAGTCTTAGTAGATTTATACATTTTTGAAGTCGATGAGCCCTTTTTGGCTCAGATTCCAAAGAGGTTTTTGGAGACTTAGAGTTGTCCTTGTCTAAGGCTTCTTGAAAAGAAGATTTCAAGAGACCTCTTGCCATCAGTTTACTCTTGCGTTCATGAAGAATGCGAGAACTAAAGGAGTGACAGATGGCACAATTTTCCTGTAGGTGAAGCTCACCTAAACAATAAACACAATTTGTAGGGCCATCTGTAACAGACATCTGTCTGCATTTTGGACATTTTTAAATCCAGATTTACTTTTTCAGACATAACTCTGTCAACTGAAAATTATCCAAGGCAGAACAAACTCTAGTTTTATATATATATATATATATATATATATATATATATATATATATATATATAAAAACACAGCACACAGATATCTATATCAGAAAAATAATCTTAATAAACAAGGGTCTAAGGCTAACAATAATAACTATGAAACACACCAAACTGTTCAATGACTTATACAATCCTAATAAAAAAATGCAGGGTTGAATAAAAAGTAAAAGCAGATATATATTAATCCCCCAATAAAAAAAATGGGGTACATATAAAGGATAGGAAACAAGTTATGTAAATCTAACCAACTATTCCTACAGAGAAAAAGGCCTAAAATAAACGGCCTCAAGAAAAGGAGAAAAAGCACTAACTAGCAATGACTGACAAAAGAAACCAGTGTGTCAAGTAGATAACTGTAATCTAATAACTAACCACAAAAAGGAATGAAAATGTTTTAGAGAAATATTAAAAGTTTGACGATACTGGCCAGAGCCTTTTGATGAACACCCGATCTGTTGCAGCAGCAAACAAGATCTGAGGGAAGCACTTTTGCATCATGGGATAGGGAGTAGGCCACGAGCTGTTTGAAGACCTCGAGCTTTAGCATTTGGCTGAGTCGGAGCCGATCCTCGGCTCCGAACCAATCAGTGAGAACGAAGGCAAGATAAAACAACTTCACATTGTACTATTCTAAGTAAGGCAATCTGAGCCAGGAAATTTATAATTTTTGCCTGGAAGTGCCTCCATATATATCTTTAAACCCAAACGGGTTGCATAAAATGTTTCCCAGCATATCAGATAAGTGTTGGACATGTGAGCAAAATGTATGTGGAGACTGGACTCTCATTTTTTGGTCATGTGTAAAACTGTCCATCTTTAAAAAAGAAATACAAGAATTAGGAGCATAGTGGGCCAGGACTGGTTCCTGCTTGAGGAAGCTATGTTACTTAAATCAGGTAGTGAGACCAAATATGAATGAGCCCCAAAAAGCGTTGGTAGCACTGATTTTGTTTATACCAAAAAAAGTAACAACGAGGAGGAAATGAGTAATGAACTTATGACTAACTGAGGAATGAATTCAGTTACTGGATGAATTGAAAATCATGGAGTTGGCTACTTTTGAAAAACAGAGTAAAAGGCTGCAAATGAAATGTGAACTTAGGAATGAGATGAAAGAAATGAGTAAACAGAGTGGAAACTAAATTAAACTGAGATAATACAAGATTAGACTTCAGGATATTTATTGGGGTGGAATTTTAGAAAAGTGGACAGAAGCTCTGCAGGCAACATTTGGAGGAGCATTTTCAGGATAACAGCATATGAGCGGAATTTGTTGGAAACAATGTAGTCTTTGATTTAGGGTGGATAATTCTGCCCAAACTGCAAGTGTAATGGTTACTAGATACAATAGTATTAACTGTGAAACAAAAAAGTACTGGCCTATATAGCCGATTTGAACTGTACTGGAGTGAAAAAGCAGCTCAGAAAAAAAAAAAAAAAAAAAAACTCTGGTATCTGCCAAATGTGAGCTGGTTCAAACCCACAATTTTTTTTTTATTTTGTGGTCTTGTATGCAAACCCCTTTTCAAAACCATTTTGAAATGAAAATGTATTGCAAAAGAGCGATCCACAAGAAGACATGCTGAAATGGCCAACAAATGAACCTTGATAGAGGAGTAAGACATAGGAAAGTAACTCTCAAAAATATTTAAAATCATTTCAAAACCAGAGAACCGCTAGCCCTGAATAGGTACTGGCTATTTTCTTGACATTAACTAAGAAACCTTTTCCAGTTGCTTACATAGGATTTTCTAGTAGCAGGCTTTCTTCCCACCATTACCTACTGCACATCCTCACAGTCTAGCAGATATAAAGACCCTTTCATCCAGGCAGTTAGTTGAAGTTCTTAGGCTCAAGATGTATTAAACACCCCTGTTCTTGTGTGAGTAAATCAAATCTGCAAGGATGCTTGTGGCTATGATCCCTGGCCATTTCCAAAAGGAGGAGGACCACACTTGCCTCTGCCAGAAGGGAGTCACCACAATGATCTTGGGGAATTCCTCCCAAATCTTCAAAGTATCCTGGATATTTGTGGAAATGATGGAAAACCATACAGGAACATTCCTGTCCAAAGAAAAGAAAAGTCATCTGTCTTCCAAGCCCTCTTGCATGGAGATCTGGAACATAATTTTGCCAGTTAATTGTTCAATGAAGTAGTAAAGATGTCTACTTAAAGAACTCCCCACAAATGGATCAAATCTTGGAACACCCCTGATCAAGTTTCCAATCAAAGAGGTCTGCCCTGATCCTGCTCAGCTTTTCTGCCACACAATTGTGCTCCAGCAGAATGTAAGATGCCTGCAAAGCGAGACTGGGCTATGAAGCTATACCCCTAGCTAACATGGCTAGTCTGCAAAGGGGCGGGTATGACCTGGTTCTACCCCTGTTTGTTGATGTATCATGACTGTGGTATTGTCTATAACCACTTGAAGAGGGCTCTGTTACCAAATATGGTTCAAAGAGTTTAGAGCATTGATTTGTGTGTTTGGATCTGTCCTTGCTGTCCCACGCCCACTGCATTTTTCTCTCTCCTGAAACTGCTCTCCAAACAGAGTCTGAAGCATCTGTGATAGACTGCTTTGCAGCAGGAGGTTGAAGGGAAGATCTGGATGTAAAGATATCTATCTCCACCAAAAGACTTCTCTTTGAACAAACCCCCACACCGGAATGTGAAAAGATGGAGTGCTGATGCTGCGACCAAAGAGATTTCAGATACCGCTGTACCTTTCTCATGTGGAGTCTTGCCAGGGATGTCATGAGAATCATAGATGCCACAAGACTCAAAATACGAAATTTATTTATAAATACGAAAGTTATGTTTTTACCATAATGATGGATCCATGTTGTCTTCTTTTTATCTATTTCAAAATGTGGATTGCCTGATCCACTCAGATCCGATCTCAGTGCCTTATACCAAACCTTTGGTATCCGAGAGCTCTGATCCCACTCCTACCCACATTTTCTCTCTCCTGCCAGAATTACCTCAGAATGAGTTTGCTGACTGACCAAAAGATGCCACACTATATAGAAAATATCGAGGAAAATACAATAAACACTATGTAATGCAAAAGATAAAAAGGATAAGACAGGGTCCAAAGGAGGTATGGCCAATCCCTAGAAATAAACAATTTGGTAGGGTGACAGAGGGAAGGGAGGTGAGCTAGATGAAAAAAATAACATGGATCCATCATTATGGTAAGTACATAACTTTCTTACCGATGTCTTCTTGTGTCTGACTCATTATGTGGGACAGATTCCCAAGCTACATGACAGGGACCTGGGTGGTCTCAAGGAAGGATATTCCCAAGTATGGCAGTGCTGAAAGATGTGCAAATTCTGGAATGCACATCTAACTTGGAGGGATATTCAAAGGTATGAGTAGAGGAACAAGTTGCTGCAGCAAATGTGTCACTGACAGCCACTCTTTTTACAAATGCCGTTGAATTGCCATTGCTCTGAATGAATGCACCTTAGGCTTTTACTGTAAACACATACCTTGTAAATTACAGACAAATGAAATGCAGTCTATTTTGAGAGGGTTACCTTAGATACTAATTGTCCCAGCTATTTCCTGGAGATGAATAATAAAAAAAAAGAGTTATGTACTTATCATAACTTAGCATCTCTGTTATCCTATGTCACTATTCATCACTTCTGGGTCGTAGGAGCAGACATTCGAACTGAGCCGGCAACTTATCAGACAGATCCTATGCTCGAGCTCCTCCCACTCCCATATTCCCTTGCTGCCCTCGAGCTAAAAGACAGCCAGAGTACACCTGAACCACCAGATAGGACATCTCCACTTCCTCTAGGTCCTACAGGATGGGAAAAGGAGGGAGGAATAATGGTGAATAGTGACATAAGATAACACAAATGCTACATTATGGTAAGTACATAATTTTTTTATCTGATGTTACCCATGTCGCTATTCCTCACTTCTGGGTCAGAGTCCCCAGCTACCATATAATCCTGGGTGGCCTCATGGAAGGACATGCCGAAGAACTGTGAAGCCAAAGTACGCCTTGTTTCTGGAAACTATGTCGAGCTTTTAACGAGTAACAAAAGTGTGAGGAGTAGATCAGGTCGCTACAGCACAAATCTCATCTAAAGAATGTCAGGCCAAATAGGCAGCTGACATAGCCACAGATCTAGTGGAATGAGCTCTGACAAGTCCTGGTAAAGACAAAGCCTTAGAAGAATAAACCGTAGGAATACACTGGGGAAATCCAATGAGATATGGTAATCTTAGATACCACCTGACCCTGTCTGTTAACGAAAAAGATCGCAAACACCTGGGTCAGATTTGCAAAAGTTCTTTGTCCTGTCTAAACAGAATCATAGTTGTCTATGCACATCAAGTGTATGCAGCAAATGTTACCCTTTACTGGAGTAGCTGGGGAAGAAAACTCAACTGACTGGATTGATTCAAATTTGTTTCAGTGGCTACCTTGGGCATAAAGGAGGGATTGGTCCCAAGAGCCACTCTATCTCTATGAAAAATCAATTATGGAGGCTTAATAGAGAGTGCCTGCAGTTCAGAAACCCATCTTGCCGATGTTAGAGCCACCAGAAAGTGATCTTCCATGATAGAAACTTAATGTCACAAGTTGCAGCGGGTTCAAAGGGACTCTGTGCAAGAGAATGCAACACAATGGAAAGGTCCCATGGAGAAGGATCTTTGATAGGAGGCCTAAGCAGGCAAACACCTTCCAAAAAAGAGAAGAAAAGGTAGGTTCCTCACTAGCATGAAAATTAGAAATGGCCGCCGTTGCAGCTCAGCAGCAGAGAAACTAGTTCCATCCTGAAGAAAAAAAGACAACAGGATGTCTGGAATGGGAGCTGAAAAGGGATCCAGATTCCACTGCTTGGCCCAGACAGAGCATCTTTTCCATTTACTATCACACAGCTTTCTGGTGGAAGCCTTCTAAGAGGCCATAATAATATCTCTGATGGGCAAGGCAAGCCTAGGCTGGTTTGGAATTACAGGAAGTGAACAAACCATGTGGTCAGACAAACAGTCTGAAGGTTTGGGATTGGAAGATGAGAGGGGTGAGAAATCAGATCCAGACAGGGATCTAGTGCCCAATGGGGGTGCTTCAGATGAGACCTTAGGAGAGGGAACCACACCTGCCAAGGCCATAAGGGGGTGATGTGGATCAAGGGAGCCTTGAGGCATCGAGCTTTCTGAAGCATTCTGTGAATGAGAGGTACTGGAGGGTAAGCATAAAGGAGACCTGGAGGCCAATCGTAAACTAGAGCATTCCTGGGGGACTCCCCAGATGGGAAGATCACGGCAAAGTACTGGCTGCATTTGTGACAGAGGGGAAGCAAACAGATCACAGCTTGGATGACCCCAGTGAAGGAAAATCTTTCACCACTGATGGATTCAGGGACCACTCGTGAGGCCGCAAGATAGCCCTGCTGAGCTTGTCTGCTAGCATGTTGGTCTCCCAAGGAATGTGCGTTGCAAGGAGAAAGTGCCAAGGACATTACCCATTCCCACACTACCATGGCCTCGCAACAAAGCAGATAAGAACATTTCCCCCCTTGTTTGTTGATGTACCACACAACCACCGTGTTCATGTGCACTGCAATGGTATCCAGAGGGGAGGCAGTCCTGAAAGGCTTGCAATGCGAGAACTGCTCTCATCTCCAGTACATTTATGTGCAGTTTGGTCTCTGTAGGGGACCGTGTACCTTGGACCGTCTTTCCCTGGCTGTGCCCCCCCCCCCCCAAGCAGGGCAGCATCTGTGGTCACAGTGGCACTAGGGGAAGGAACAGAAAAGGGTATGCCCACAAGAAGATGGGAGACTGAATCCACCAACGATGATGATGCCTGCACACCAGAGTGAGGCAGACGGAAACAGTTATCGGACGAAACAGAGACCACCACTGGACGGCTAGAGTCCACTGTAGAACCCTCATGTAAAGCCTGGCTAATGACACAAGGCAGATTGCTGCTGTCATGGACCCTAAGGCCCTGAGAATGAAGTAAATTGAGGACGAGACAGATTTAGAAGGCACTGAACTTGAGATGTGATTAGCTGTGCATGCCTGAGAAGTAACACTGTAATCACTGACACAGTGTCTAGCTGGATGCCAATAAACTTCCAAGTTTTGGGATGGAATCAGATTCAACTCTAGCAGATTCATGGTAATTCCTAGTTGGTCGAACAGGAGAAGAATGTATGGAGTGGCTGTGACCAATTGATGCTTGGTGGGAACTGTGAGGAGCCAATCATCAAGGTAAGGAAATAACTGGAATCCCTGCAGTCTCAGGTGAGCTGCCACCACCACCATGCACTTGAACATCCTGGGGCTGTGGTGAGACCAAAGGGCAGGGTCCTAAATTGGTAATGATCGTCCCCTACACAAAAGCAGAAATGTCTCCTGGAGCTCTAGTCTATTTGTGTGTGACAGTACACATCTTGGAGATCCACAGAGCACATCCAGTCATTCTTGCACAGAGGCACAGTAGACTGAACAGTGACCACCAGAACGTGGACTTCTTGACAGAGAGGTTTAATTCGCTTAAGTCCAAAACTGGACGTAGGTCCCCCCGTCTTCTTCAGCACCAAAAAGAAGCGAGAGTAAGTTTTGGATCCTTGCTGTCCTGGGGGACCTCTTGAATGGCTCTCTTCTGAAGAAGGTTGAGGACTTCTTGCTGAGCTAACTCCCTCTGATGAGGTGGAGCAGAGGGGAGAAGTTTTTCTGATTGCCGGGGGGGGGGGGTTGTGGAAAATGGAATGAAATAGCCCCTGTAAATAATGCCTAGCACCCACCAATCTGCTGTAATGTTTTCCCAGGCCAAACGGTGCAATAACAAATGACCCCCGACTGCCTCCAGGGCAGGACAGTCAGGCAGCGTATCAGGAGAGCTGAAAGGGCTTCTCGGAGAAGAGTTCCCTGGAGCCCTGATTTTGCAGACCCCCTCTGCCTCAAGGGCAGCGTCTGCCATTGAACTTTCTCCCCCCGACCTCTAGAAAAGGGATCATCCTGAACGTCTTAAAAGGAAGACACCAACTTCTGGAGCCAAAATTTCCTTATCCTTAGTTGTGTCTTAGAAAAGGACCACAGAGGGGTAAAAAACTTGATTCTCACAGCCGACAAGGTCTTTCCTTCTTGCTTGCTGCAGGTAAGTGCATCTTTGACTGATGGATCACAGAGAGCTGATCCATAGGGGGCATTGGTGAAGGATGCTTTAAAAAGACTCCGCAAACTCACACAAGTGCACCAGGTGAAACATCGAATAGCAATGCCTGTGCTCGCCGCTTGAGAAGCACCTTCCACAGCATTGTAAAATCAGCCTAGTCGAGGAATTAGCTGGGGGATGCAAGAGTGGATAGCTTGGGAGACACTTTCTGAGTTGTTGCCTGCTGAGCACTTGAAGAAAGGAAAGTGCTGAATTCTTTAACCAAATCTCTCTGGAAGTGGATGAAGTGTGCCAAGTAAATAAGCACCCGCAGACCAAAGGTAAACGTGAAAACCCGCTTTCCATAGGTAGGTACTAGGCTATCGGCCCTAGGGCCTATACAAGCCTAGCCAGAAAGGTACCCTGGCTTTCGCCACCCAAGAAAATTATTTTCCTCTGCCCCTGTCGAGCAGAGCCACAGAGGTGATCCCCGGGGTGAATTTCCCATTTCCCATCCAATCATCAAGATTTTTCTTGAAAAGTGCTAATGAGGAGCTTTGTTTGATATAGACAGGTAGTTTGTTCCAGAGTACAGGAAGTCTCTGGGACAGGAATCTATCCCCCAGCATGTCCGGTTTATTGTGGTGACAATGTTTAGGTCCCTAGAGCGTGCAGCTCGAAGGGACTGGGATTTCTTTAAGTGGAGCATGTCCAACAGCTCTGGGTTTGACATAGCTTTGTATGTTAAGCAGAGATAGTCTCCGAGTAGGCGATATGCGACGGAGTTAAGCTGGAGTTTTTTTGAGACGGTCTGCGTAGGGGATCTGTCTGAGGCCAGTAATCCTCTTTGCGAGGTATTTCTGCAGCCTTTCCAGTTGTTGTAGATGTCATGTAGGGTACATACCAAAAGGGGCACTGTACTCTCTAATGGGTCTAATGAGTGATGAGTGGAGGGGAACAATGACCTCTTTTTTCCTGGACGAGAAATCTTTTGTGATGAGGTGTGCCACGTAGAAGGATTTCCTGACTACTACAGCAATGTGATTATCAAAGGAGATACTGCTGTCCACCTGTGTCCCAAGGTCTCTTAATCACACTTTTGGTGTTAAATAGACTGCCACCTATGTGGGCGCTCATGGGTACACAGTTTTTACCAAAGGGGATGACAATGCACTTTTTGGCATTGAGTTTGAGGCCATGGATTTGACACCAGGCATTTGTCTCAGTGAGGCCCTTTTGTAGGATGTCCACATAGTTAGGAGTTTCAATTATAGCTCCTAGTTTGCAGTCATGTGCGAACTTCATTAACCAAAGACCTTCTGTGTTAGCCATGTCTGTTGATCGCCCGAGATTCTTGGTTGGGGGGGGATGAACAGACGTACTCCTTTTTAGTAGAGGCAGCTGCCACTATAGCATCGACTGGCACCCCTTTTGACCAGAACTGTTTGTAGGAGGGCTTAGAAATCTGGCCACTCATTTTGGCACTGGCTCTATTGTACCTGGCTCCTTCCATGCCCTGCTAGTGAAAAAATATACCAGTTCGTCCATTTGGGGGGGGGGGGATTAGGTGGCAGATGGTCCTGTCTCTAACACCTTCAGGAATACAGACTCCTCAAAGGATGGTGGTTGGGAAGACCATCCTCCCTTCAATTATAGAATCTCCAGGATGTCCCCAAAGGAGACATCTTCAGAGATCTGTATCCTCTGTGAGAGACTATCGGAGAGTCTATGTGCCTCCTCTTGCAAGATCTCTTCCAAGGCACCTCCTCTGAGGGGGGCTCAGGGGAGGACTTGCAAGAGTGGGGAACCACAGGTGGGGTAACTCCCACCTGAAGGCTAGTTCGAGAGGGCCGACTAGGAGCAGGATGAGGAGGGTCTGCTCTCAGGGGCTGAGAAGGACTCTGGATAGCAAGGGAGACAGCTCTAGCAGAGGAGGAGGTCGAAGGGCTGTAAGATTCCTCCTCCCCATTCCTGGCAAGCAAGACCATCTGAAAAGGAGGGAAAAGAATATGCCACCACCTCAAGACCCCTGGATAATACCGGCCCTGAGCTATCGAGAGCCAAAGAACTGAGAGGCAGAGACCGGTCCATAAAGACTGGACCAGAACCCACCCCAAGGGCTGTGGAGCGACTGGTTGGGCCCAGGACTCCATCTGCTCGGAGGGAGAAGAGCAGAACTGGTCAGGGAAGGGACTCGGACAGGGTAGAGACAAAGTGGGCTCTAGGAATTCCCATCACCTCCTCACTGCACCCCAGGGCCTGGAAGTTTAAAACCACCTGGATCGGATAAGGGGATTGAAGCACAGGAGCAGGGAAAGGACCACTTGCTTGATGGGCAGAGGATGCAAGAAGCCCAAACTCAATTTGAGACTTATGGAAGGACCTATTATCCTGTCCATGTCGGAAGGGAGCAAGCTCCTGGAAAACCTAGAAGAGGCAGAAGACCTAGCTGGGGACACTTGCCTGGACCCGGAGGACGTCCTATGCCTCTCAGAAGAGGAGCTGCAAAAACCTACCCCATGCCAGAACCTGAAGAAGAGTCCCCGATTAAGATGGTGGGATCAGATACAGGTCCCGGATTTGTTTGCCTTTGATCTGAGGACAACTGTGGATCCGCGAGTTTAGAACCTGAATGCCTCAGATCCAAGGTGGTTGGATCAGTAGTAAGTCTAGTCTTGGTCAGATCTGAAGGTCTCAACCCAGAGGCCTTGGATCTGGGAGTAGACTCCAGGGACCTCAGATCCGAAGTTCTCGAAGCGGAGGTCTTGGATCCAGGGGTAGATTCATAGGACCTAGGATCAGAGGTCATCTGATCCAACAGAACTCAGGATGGAGTCTGACCCAAGCAGCTGGGATTAGATAGCCTAGGTTTCTTCAAGGAAGAGGACTCCTAGACAGAAGGAACCTTCCTCTTATGGTCAGAGACACCCAGCGTGGCCGGAGATTGGGTCAATGGACCCCCCCCCCCAAACCAAGCCCTTAAACAATAATTTAGTGCGGAGTTCTACCAAGGCCCTGGGGCTGAACGCAGCACAAATGTCACATTCAACCTCCAGGTGGTCGGCACCCAAACAACAGAGGCACTCCTCATGTGAATCAGACATGGGCATCTTCCAACCGCACAAGTAGCACCTTTTAAAACCTGCTAGCTTGTCAGACACAAAACAAACCAAGCGCCAAAACCCAAACACACACCAAAACCATTAACCAGGAGCCCAAACCAAAGTAAAGAACCAGCAGACACAACCACAACACAAAACTACAACACTACAACACTAGCAGAAAAATGTAATGAAAATGTAAGGAAAGCTAAGACTAAAGAAATTTTTTTTTTTTTAAAACAAAGAAAAATGGCACCAAAAAGGCTCAACAAAGAAACTACAAGAATAACTAGAAGGAAGGGAAGCTCACAAGACTAAGGCTAAAACTTTAAGCAGACTGCTACAAAAATTCAAAATATGAAGAGAAACACAAAAGGAGGGTATAAAAATTAGCATTTATCCCTGGAAGAGACTCGAGCCAAGGGAATCTCATCTGAAGTGGTGAGAGGCACACAGACTCTGAGGGGATAGAGGGCAGCAAGGGACTATGGGGGTGGAGGAACTCAAGCCTAGGATCCATCTGATAAGTTGCTGGCTCGGATTCAATGTCTGATCCTGTGACCCAGAAGTGGGGAACAGTGACATGGATAACAGCAGCTCACTATTTTATTTTCTGATTTTTCTTAGTACTATGAAGACAGAACCTAAGCAGTCTATGTACATCTAAGTGTGTAATGTATGTTCTCCTTTTTTGGTAAAACTTGGGAAGAAAACTGGTAAATCACTCTGTTGGTTTCAAGTTAGACTCTGAAGCATCTTTAGGAAGAAAAAAGAAGTTGTCTCTTACCATAACGTTCCATCTGTGTTGCAGATCTCATTCATTCTTTATTGATAGGACTTCAGTTCTGTCCTCGGAACTGACCCGGCCAATACACAAGCTCGCGCCAGCCAAAAACTCTCAAGTTAAGTCCTACCCATAGTGCCCTTCTGTTCAGATAGAGTTTGTCCTCCCAGTATAAGACGGTGGAGATAATAAGCGATAGTTGAGACAACGGAGGCCCTATCTGAGCAAGTACCTTATCAGGCAGACAGGACCAAATGATCCACCAGGAGTCATTAAGCAGGGGGATGGAGGGCGGGGCACAAAGAATGAATGAAGATCTACAACACGGATGGAATGTTATAGTAAGACATAACTTCTTTATCTGATGTTGTAAATCTTTACTCGTTCATTACTCATAGGACTGTGTCCTCAGATACTTGCGTCCTGGGCGGCCCTATGGAAGGATATTCCTGAGCACCATTGAGCCAAAAGATGCTCTTCCCCTGGTGGCCATATCCAATTTGTAATGAGTGAAAGTTATGGGGGTTTGCCCAAGTGGCCGCTGCGCAAATGTCATCCATAGAGGCTCTAGAATGAAATATCACTGATGTGGCCACTGATCTGGTGGAATGAGCCTTAATTCTAGACGGCAAAGAATTTGTTCTGATGACAGACAAAGGTAATGTAGTCTCTTAACCATTTTGACAAGGTGAATTTGGAGACGGCTTTTCCCAATCTGGGACCTGAAAAGGCTATGAACAGTTTGGTCCGACTTTCTGAAGGGTTTAGTTCTCTGTCCAAGTAAAAACAAAGCTGTCTATGTATATCCAAACATGTGTAACTGGTATTCACCACTGTTTGAAAAATCAGAAAAAAGAACTGGTAAATCAATGGACTGGTTGAGACCTGAATTTGAGATAACTTTGGGCAAAAAGGAAGGGTTAGTACGAAGTGATACTTGATTTTCCACAAAGAAAGTGTGTAAGGTGGGTTGACACACATGGCCTGCAGTTCTGAATCCCTTCCTGGCCAAGCTGACAGCCACCAGGAATAAGATTTTCCAGGATAAAAACTTTATGTCACATGAGACGGAAGGCTCAAATGGTGAGCAGGTCAAATCCTGTAGGACTAAAATCAAATTCCATGGTTCAGTTGGGGCTCGAATAAGTGGTTTGAATTGTACAATTCCTTTTATGAAAGTTTTGCAAAGATGAGACATTAATGAGGAATCAATGAAACCATTATGGAAATTGGCGATAGCCGCCAGCTGGACTGTAACAGTAGAGGCTGAGGCTCCTGCATGAAGTAGGATCGACAGGTATTCTAAAACTTTATGGACTAGCATTGAAAATAGGTCTAGTCCTTGTTCCTTAGCCCATATTGTAAATCTGACCCATTTGCTAGGATAAAATTTTCTGGCGGTGGGTTTATGGGAAGCCAAAAGAATCTTTCGGACTGGGGAAGACAAGTGTATTTGCCTGGCAATCAACAGAAGTGGAGATACCAAGCTGTCGGCTTGAGGGTGTGAAGGCTGGGATGAACCAGCCCCTGTGTGTGAGATAGGAGTCCCAGGAACGGGTCCAGGGTCCACAGGCGGTGAACCAAATGAGGCCAATGGAAGGGGAACCAAACTTGGCAGGGCCAGCAAGGAGTAATGAGGATGACTTTGCTTCCCAGCAGTTGCACTTTCTTCAGGAACTGCGGTATGAGTGGAATCAATGGAAAGGCATACATCAGGCCTGGTGGCCAATCATGAATCACAGCATCTCTCAGTGACTCCCCCGCGTGGGGGAATTAGGGCAAAGACGCTGCTACATTTGTGGCTGAAGGGAGGAGGCAAATAGGTCACAGCAAGGCTGGACCCAACAATGAAAAATTTGAGTCGCTACTACAGGGTTCAGAGACCACTTGTGAGGCATCAGAATGTTCCTGCTCAGTTTGTCTGCAATCAGATTGGAATTCCCAGGAATGTGCATTCTAACAGAAAGCAGTTGGAAGCTATCGCCCATTACCACACCCTTAGGGCTTCCTGGCATAAGGGATAGCATCTGGTTCCACCTTGTTTGTTGATGTACCAAACTACTGATATATTGTCTGATTGGATGGTAATTGTCCCAAGTGGGAGGGTTGTTAGGAATGCTTGCAATGCTAAGAATATCACCCTTAGTTCTAGGACATTGATATGCAATTTGGCCTCTATGGGGGACCAAGTACCTTGGACAATCATGCCTTGAAAATACCCCCGCAACCCCATCAGGGAAGTGTCTGTGGTCACTGTGGCTTTGGGTTGGGGGGGGGGGAGGTAGACTCCATAACTCCTCTTTAGCTTCATCCACCAACTCAAATCATGCTTGCGTCGATTTGTTATGCGAGTCAGAAGAGACATTGGATGTGAAGAGACCATTGAGAAGATAATGAGCCACTGCAGTAGCCTCATACGGAACTTTGCAAGAGAGTGGAACTGTAGCCGCCATGAAGCCCAGCAGTTGTAAAACTTGTCTGGCTGGGACTAGGTCTTGAGAAAGTATTATTTGAAGTTGAGCTCTCAGTTTTAGCAGCCTGTGAAGAGGCAAGGCAACTCTGCAAGAGATTGTGTCGAATGCTGCCCCAATGAAACCTAAGGTTTGAGTTGGTACCAGGTTCGATTTTCCTAAGTTTACAGACATTCCCAGTCTTTCTACCAGGCCTTGAGTGTACAATATGGCCTGAAGCAGTAGACTCCTGGTTGGACTGGTGAGGAGCCAATCGTCTAGGTATGGAAACACATGGAATCCTTATAGTTTGAGGTGAACTACTACTACTGCCATGCATTTGGTGAATACTCTGGGGGCTGTGGAGAGACCAAAGGGGAGTACTCGAAATTGGTAATGATTGGCTCCCAGCCAGAAGTGGAGGTATTTAAAGCGGAGGTATTTTCTGGACCACTTGTCCATTTTTATGTGGTAATACACATCCTGAGGATCTATAGAGCACATCCAGTCATCCTTCTCCAAGAATAGGAGAATGGACTGAACCATGACCATCAGGAATTTTTCTTGTCTGACAAACCTGTTTAGAATATTGAGATCCAAAAATGGTCTCCAGTCCCCCATCTTTTTTGGCACTAAAAAGAATCTTGAGTAATAACCGGATCCTATTTGGTCTGGTGGGACTTCTTGGATGACTTTTCTAGCAGCTTTTGAACTTCTAGCGCTGCTGCATCTCCCTGACTGGGTGGGATGTCGGGGATTCACCCATAGAGGCTTGGGATAAAGATCAAAGGGAATATGGTATCCTCTGGTCATAATTCTCTGCACCAAGGCGTCTGAAGTTATTGATTGCCAGGCCAAGTGGTGCAGGGAAAAATGCCTCAGACTGCTTCCAGAGGAAAGCAAATCAGGCCACTCTTCAGGAGCACTGATAGGGTTTGACCAGAGAAGGAATCTCTGGAACCCTGGTTTCGCAGCCCACCCCCCTCAGCCACAACAGGGGTGTCTCCCAGATGAGTTCCCCCCTCTGCCCCGGGGGGACTGCTCGCCATGTGTGTCACGGAAAGGTCCTTGGGATTTCTTGAACCACATCTTTCAGCCCCTCTAATTCCTGGAGTAGGATCGTTGAGGAGCTGAAAAATGTATGCCCATGACAGATCAGGTCTTTCCATCTTTCTCACACCTGGCTAATGTGTCCTTAACTTTAGGTCCAAATAAGGAAGACTCATCAACAGGAGCACTGGTGAAGGAAGACTTGAAAGGGTCCATAAAGTCACATAAGCACATCCAAGCAGAACATCTCATGACAATGCCTGAAGTGGCTGCTCTAGCTGCCTCCTTGGTTGTATGGGTGATCAACCACATAGAGAGGTTAGAAATGGACTCTAGTGTAGCAAGCCGAGAGGTGACTTTATCCTGCACCTTATCAGGTAATACCCCTGCCAAAGTACCTGAAGGTTCTGAAATTAGGTCCCTCTGGAGACGTGTGAAATGTGCCATGTAATTCAGAGACCACATTCCCAATCTATCATCTGGGACTCCCTGTTCGGAGGATGGACAGTCAAACTTTTTTCCGCATGTTCTTTCTTGGTGGCCGCTGCCACAACCATGGAGTCTACTGTCAAAACTTTGGACCAATGGGGGTGGTCTTCTGGTAGGGAAAGAATCTTATTAGGCCTCCGGGGAATCGGCTCAATGTTGTCAGAGGCCTTCCAGACATACTGCACAATGAGCTTAATTAGTTCATCTGCAGGTAGGGTCACCCAGGAAGTAAAGGGTTGAGTGAGACAGAGTGAGACAGAGAGACAAGGTTCTGATGCTGGAGGTGCCGATTGCATGCTTGCGTAAGCAAGAGCCCTCTCCATCACCTGGAAGGCAGGCCCACCTGAAGAGGAATGGGAGCCCAGAACAGACATGGATAACCTTGGAACCGGGGTCACACTCCGTTCAGACAAGCCCACCACCAGGATAGGAGCCTCGAGAGAGCCAGGAACTGCCCGAGAGATAGACGGCACCATAGAAAAAGTTGGCGCCGAACTATGAGTCACGGTGCTGACAGACCAGTCATGGTTCTGAGGGCGGCTCCGAATGGAGAACAGTCTAGAGGGGAGGCTCCGGAACCATGAAGGGAATTGTCACAGGAACCAGAGGCATAGGCACCAGGGTAGACATCGGAACGGAGAAAAAGGGGTCTCCATATAGCCAAACTGGAGGCTAAGCTCTCTCAACTCAATACTGGCGTAACCAGTCAAGAGGAGAAGGAAACCACACTCACTACAATTCCAGTCTCACATAGACCTATCACGACAGCAAACACACAAAAACATACTCTGAGGCTCTAAATAAAAATCTCCCTAAGCAGCAGAGACCTCCAAAGCAGACACCCAAGCAACCGCTACCCCAAAACAAAACACGTGCAACACACAGCTCACAAAGCCAGTGTGCCGAACAGTCACAGCCCTTAAGGCTAAACAACACACCTGATACACTTGTAATAGGTGTCTATCGTCAGGCACACTGACGTCCCGCTCACCAGGCTGAACAAGGAGAAGGTCACGGTGAGCTGCCTGTTGGGCGCTAGGATCCACCACATAACACAAGCACTCAGGTAACTCCAAGGCAAGTACAAATATGACTCGGTCATTGTCCACGCTGGTGTGAATGACCTGAAACATACCACCCTGGACTACATGAAAAGAGACAGAGGAGCTCTCTGAGCATGTAGCCCAGGCCAGTATGACCCTGACCTTGACTAGCATCTTACCCTCACCAAGAATGATGCCAGAATATGAAGACAAGATGATCAATTTCAACAATTAGCTTAAGTATTGGTGTCATTCAAAGGGGATCCAATGCCTGTCAGCCTGGGATGACATGCTCAACAAGCCACGATGCTTCGCTAGGGATGGCTTGCACCTGTCACGCCTGGGCTTTCGGATATTGGCAAAAGCTCTTGCTACCCCCATAGTGCCTTTTTTAGGCAAGGCTCAAAAGACAAACCCACGTCCATAGGTATCACAAGGGATAAGAAACTAAGAGTAATGCTACTCAACGTCAGAAGGCTAAACCTCAAGATGCATGCACTCGAAACTCTCCTTAGCATGGAGAACATCTATATCTGTGCAGTAACAGAAACCTGGTTCAAGGTTCCCGAGAGCACCCCAGCACTACCAGGTTATACCTCATTCCATGCTTTTCGGCCCCAAAACTTGGACCGAACCACAAAAGAAGGGGGAGTATCAATATTCGTCAAAGATACCCACACCTCCAGGTTGGTGGCACAGCACAAAGCATCAGAGACTATCCATGTGCAACTAACAGTGGGTAAAACTGCCTTCCAGTTTATAGCCTGCTACAGACCACCCTCCCAAACCCAGGAACCCCACTCGGCCTTCCTGAGAACACTGGAAAATATGAAGGTCTCTCCAAACACCATTATATTGGGCGACTTCAACTACCCAAACATAGACTGGGAGCATTACAACACCCTAGCCCAAAGGTTCCTAGAATTTATAAACTCAAATGCTATGGAACAACTTGTTACCACTCCCACAAGAGGGGAAAACATACTGGACCTGATCCTCACCAACATGGGGACTCTATGCTCCAGACCAGAAGTGTATCCCTCACTGGTAAGATCAGACCATAAACTAATCTCACTGGATATTCACATCTAGACCCCACCCCCTGCCCAGAAAACCACAGTGAAAAACTTCACACACCTCAAAACCGAGGTGGAATCCTTCAAAGCCCCCGGGCCTGTGTAAAATACGGCCCAGACCGCAGAATCCTTTATAAATGCATTCTATGAACACCTTCAGGAATGCATGGATCATGCAATCCCAAATAAAACCAAGACCCAATTCTCCAAAGGCAGACGGCCTGCCTGGTGGACCCCAGCCATAAACAAACTATACAACAGAAGGAGGAAGCTACATCATATAGAGCAAAATCCCAAAAAGGGAAGGCAACTCTGATCAGTATTAGCAAAAAACTACGGGCACTCATAAAATCGTCTAAGGCCAGCTTCGAGAGAAAAATTGCACAGGACACTAAGGATAATCACAAGGCTTTCTTTAGTTATGTTAGGAACCTGGGTGGGAATTCCCAGATATGCTCAGAATTAGTCCAAAATGACAAAAAATACACCGAACCCACAGACATTGCCAACATCCTAGCTGACAGGTTCAGCGCAAACTCCCCCCCCCACCAAAAGGGCAAATATCTATCCCAGCAGAGTGCTGCCCCCCTGACATCTCAGATGCTCAGGTAAGAGCCACCCTCTACAAAGCAAAAAAACACAGCATCAATGGGACCAGACGGTGTCCCGAGCTGCGTCCTACATGAACTCCAAGAAGAGCTAAACCCAAACATAAAACTAATGTTCAATCTCAGCCTTACTACAGGATATGTACCCAAAGAGTGGCGTACAGCAAAGTACAGTTTTGTACCTACCATAAATGTAGATGTTCGAGGATCCACATTGCTGCAGTCCTAACTATTGGGTAGTCCGCTGTCCAGTCGGCCCAAATACCAGAGTATATGGCTGACGTCGGTCAGGGCGCATTAGACTGACGTCAGTACGTCAGGGTACTAATGCGCATGACCGACGTCATATCCTCAGTCTTTTCTTGCCCCAGATGTCAGAAGACCCTAAAAAGACAAGGCCCAAAATACCTGCACCAAAAATATGTACATTATATACAAAAATATATACAAAAATATCAGCAGATAACCTCACCTACACAACCACCCCTAAACACAGAGGGAAAGGAGGGAGGGTAAATTGGACTGCAGCAATGTGGATCCTCGAACATCTACATTTATGGTAGGTACAAAACTGTACTATGTTCTTCATTCCACATTGCTGCAGTCCTAACTATTGGGTAGAATCCCAAAGCAGAGGTAAGGGAGGCTGGCAAATCATAAAGAAGCAGGAGCTGACAACATGCCTTGCAAAATAGCTGTGGCAAAACCAGCCCTAGACTTAGAGTAGAGAGGAAGGTGATAATGCTTAGAGAAAGTATGCACTGAACTCCAAGTAGCTGCCTCCAAAATATCCTTAGTTGCCACCCCCCTTAGAAATGCTGTTGAAGTGGCAGTAGCCCTAGTGGAATGAGGCCTAATCCCAGCTGGAATCTCCTTGCCATGATGGGAATAAGAAAATGCAATGCAAAACCCAATCCACCTAGAAATAGTTTTGACACAGGCTTGCCCTGTGAACTCAAAGCAAAAGAAACAAACAACTGCTGAGACTGCATAAAATCCTTAGTCCTGCTTAAATAATAACGCAATTGCCTGTGTACATCTAAAGTGTGCAAAATCTTTTCCTTTATTTTGGGGGTCTGCATAAAAAGTAGGCAAATGAATAGTTTGGTTTAAAGCCACACTAGAAACCACCTTAGGCATAAAGGAAGGATTAGTACGTAATGATACCCTATCCTTATGGAAAATCAAAAAGGGCTCTACTGCCATAAGGGCCTGCAACTCAGACACCCTTCTTGCAGAAGTAATAGCCAACAGAAAAGCAGTCTTCCATGACAAGTATTTCAATTCAGCAGTAGCCGCAGGCTCAAAAGGTTGTAGAGTAAGTTTTTCCAACACAAAATTGAGATCCCAAGCAGGAGTAGGAGCTCTACGTGGGGGTCTTATATTCTTTGCCCCTCTAAGAAACTGCTTGAACAAAGGATGCGAAAACAATGGTGGGTCACAATCATAGTGAGCTGAAATTGCTGCAGCATGAATCTTAATGGAAGAGAAGGACAAACCTTTGTCCAATAACTCAGTAAGATATTGAAGAGCCACACTCAAATTAGGCTCAGAAATCTCCAAATTCTTTGCTGTACTCCAAAATAAAAACCTCTTCCATTTTTCTGCGTACACTTTCCTTGTACTAGGTCTTCTAGCTTCCATAATCACATTTAAAACTTGTTGAGGAAGTTGAGACCTGCTGTGTTTCAACACAGAATATGCCAGGCTGTTAGATGAAGAGAGTGAAGCTTGACATTGAGCAGATGACCGTCCTTCTGAGATAACAGATGTGGAATCAAAGGTAAAGGCCATGGAGGCTTCCTTACCAGACTCCTTAGTAGTGGGTACCAGTGTTGCCGAGGCCAATCTGGAGCTATTAAAATCATCCTTGGCTTGTCTTGTCTGACCTTTAAGAGCACCTTTGGAAGAAGAGGCAGAGGTGGAAAGGCATACACATGAAGATTTTTCCAACTGAAAGAAAGAGCATCCACTTTCCAAGCTGTGTGATGAAACCCCTTTGTGCAAAACTTTGGCAGCTGGTGGTTTAGTGGAGAAGCGAACAGATCTATGTCTGGAGTTCCCCATGACACTGTCAATTTCTGAAATACATGAAGATCCAGTTTCCACTCGTGGGGATCCATGATTTGTCTGCTTAACACATCTGCTAAGGAGTTCTGTGCTCGGCAGAAACCTTGCCTGAAGAGTTAGTTGCAAGCTGAGCGCAGTCTCCCATAAAATCATTGCTTGCCTGCATAGAGGATAAGAATGTGTTCCCCTTGTTTGTTGATGTACCACATGACAGTTGTGTTGTCTGTTAGAATCAACACCTGCCCTGGAAGAAGTAACTCCTGAAAGCCATTAATGCAAACTGGACTGCTAACATCTCCTTCATGTTGATATGTAGATGCTGTAGTCTGGCAGGCCACTTGTCTTGTATCCACTTTCCATTTAGATGAGCTCCCAAGCAATGTCCGAGGCATCTGTCGTTAAAATCTGACTCGCCTCTGGCCGGGTCACAGAGAGTCCCTTGTTTAGGTGACATTCCTGAGCCCACCACAAAAATTCTTTTGAAGGCAAGGTATTATTTGAATGACAGTGTCCAAATCCTGGCAGTGCTGTGTCCATACATTTTGAGATACCATTGCAGCTTCCTCATATGCAGTTTGGCATTGGGAAGCACCAGAATACAAGATGCCATGAACCCTAATGCTTGAAGGACTGTCCTTGCAGTCAGCACGGACTGATGAGATAGTTGATGGAAGTAAAGGGATAGACTCTTTTGTTTGTCCGGGGTTAAAAAGGCCATCTGGGCTGCTGTATTCAGTCTCACACCCAGAAAGCACATGTCTTGAGAGGGTACTAGACTGGACTTTATTTCGTTCACAGAATACCCTAGGCATCTTAGCACTGCTATAACATATTCCAGATGCTGTAGAAGATCTTCCTTTTCTTGAGCCAGAATCAGGCAATCGTCCAAGTAAGGATAGATTTGAATTCCTTTTAGCCTGAAGTAAGCTATCACTGGAGCCAGAACCTTTGTGAATACTCTGGGCGCAGTAGATAAGCCAAAGGGCAATGCAGAGAACTGATAATGAGAATTTCCAGCTCGAAAACGCAGATACTTCCTGCAACTTAGTCTTATAGGCACATGAAGGTAAGCTTCCTTGAGATCTAAAGTTACCATCCAGTGATCTTTGCCCAGCAGAGGTAAAAGCTGTTGTAACATCAACATCTTGAACTTGGGAATGTCCAGGTAAGTGTTGAGGATAGATAAATCCAAAATTGGTCTCCACGTGTTCCCCTTCTTTGGTACTAGGAACAGGCGAGAATAAAATCCTAGGCCCCTTTCTG
This sequence comes from Protopterus annectens, assembly GCF_019279795.1. NCBI lineage: Eukaryota > Metazoa > Chordata > Ceratodontiformes > Protopteridae > Protopterus > Protopterus annectens. The sequence goes on from NC_056733.1 coordinate 209,839,761, forward strand.
ATACAGGGACTGGCTGAATGGCCCCTATTTGGAGTAACAGAGAAATTTGCTTGTGAGCCTCTTTCCTTTGGAGTAGGAACGTCTGGCATGCCTTTGAAAGGGGCAATGTATGGAAATAAAACCTGTAACCGTGGTGAATGATATCCAACACCCATCTGTCTTGAGTAATTAAATCCCAATTTTCTTTGTAAAGAGACAGTCTTCCTCCCAAAGGAGCTGCCAGACGAGAATCTACTGGCAGCTGAAAAGACAGGTCATTGGGTCTGTTTACGAAAGGACTGACCCCTGCCCTCACCAGAAGTCTGAGCAGGTGAACTCCCTGTTCTAGGCCTAAAAGAACCTTGAGCTCTGCCCCTACCACGTCTAGACCTACCCCTAGACTGGGAATCATAAGCAGGATATGTCCATCCCTTAGTAGGCCAATTTCTACTAAACTTCGGTGGCTGCACCTGCAAAAAATCTTTAACAGTTTGCATAGACTTAGCTTTGTCCTCCATTTTCTTTAAAATGGCTTCCACAGGCGAACCAAACAACACATCAGACTGTAAAGGAGCATCCAAAATCCTTGTCTTAACATGCTCAGCTAAATTCTGATCCCTCAACCAGGCATGCCTGCGAAGAACAGAACTAGTGGCAGCCACCCTCGAGGAGGCCTGTACAGCATCAAAACCACATTGCAAAGAATGCTTACCCACTTGTTCAGACACATGAACTAAATCCAGCAACTCTTTACACTCAATACCTTCCGCCAAAGCATCCACCTTAGATTTCAGTTGTGAAAGGAGATAATTTTGATATTTTAGCATGTGAAACTGACAATTCAACGCCCTCATGGCTAAAGTGGAAGAAGTATACACTTTCTTTCCCCATCTATCCAAAGCCCTTGCCTCTTTATCAGTGGGAACAGGGTTTTTAACCACAGAGGCCTTAACACCTTTAGGTCCCTGAGAAACAGTTTCCGGCTCTGCCCTAGGACTCTTAAAAAGATACTTATGAGCTTCAGGCACCCTATAGTACCTATCAGGTTTAACAGGAGCAGGAGGCAAAGAATCAGGGTTCAGGGAAGCCTCTGCAAAAACATCTTCCACCACATTCAACACAGGAGGTATAGCTAAGGGCCTGTGCTGGGGTAAAAACAAGAATTCCCTAAGCCTTTTCCTGGAATCAGAGTAATCCTGTCCTTCCCATTTAAAGTGCTCCCGCATGGAATGCAGAGTCTCTGAAAATGAGAAATCCTCAGGAGGAGAAGCTGTAGGAGTGGAATCATCCACATCAGAATCAGAATAAGGAGGATACTCCCGCAAATCTTCCGCAGAAGACTCAGAAGCCTCTGAACACTGTTCAAAACTATCAAACTCAGGTTCCACCCTAGGCCTCTTATCAGGGGGGGGCATAGAACCTCTAATCATAGTAATCAAATCCTCTGCCATTTTAAGCATATGTTTCTTAGGCACAGAACCTGAAGTGCTAGGAGAAGCCCCCACTGAAGCTAAACTTGGCCTACCTCTCAAAGAAGTTTTGGAAACAGAAGGAGAGGCTCTAACTACCTTGGGAAGAGAGGGAAGCACAGTTACCTGAGAAGCCCCCTCAGCCTGGCCTACCTCCTGAGAAGGCACATCCTGTAACAGTAAAGTCTCTGCCTGAGACTCCAAAGAAACTCCTGGCAAAACCTCTGGCTCCACTGAGCCTTCTAAAGAACCGACGTCCGGGACTGCCGGTTCATCAACCCTAGGCTACGCTGTTTTGTCCTTGCGCTTCTTGGACGAAGCGGGCACCTCGAAGCATCCGACGGCATTTTATAATTGCAACGCTTCCCAAACACTAACCTGGCACAGTCTAACCTTCTCTTAATAGTGCGTTTGTTAAACCTAGCACAAGAGCGGCATCCAACAACGTCGTGCTCAGGCCCTAAACAAGGTATACACAAGGTATGGTAATCCTTATGAGGTATCTGTTTCCCACAAGAAAAACAGTTATTCACTTTTTCTGACATCCGGTTAAATACTGAGGCAAGAAAAAAACAAAATGTTCCCCAACGGGGTACTTAGCCAACTCTGATTCGGTCTGAAACTCCGACTTCGGAAATATTTCAGAACGCCAACCTGCACTCGCAAAACTGCTTCTGCATCGGACCATGCGGCAAAAAAGACTGAGGATATGACGTCGGTCATGCGCATTAGTACCCTGACGTACTGACGTCAGTCTAATGCGCCCTGACCGACGTCAGCCATATACTCTGGTATTCGGGCCGACTGGACAGCGGACTACCCAATAGTTAGGACTGCAGCAATGTGGAATGAAGAACATCAGTGGTCCCTCTCCACAAAGGTGGTGCCTCAACGGATCCTGGAAACTATCGCCCCCATAAGCCTGACTAGCTTGGTCTGCAAAGCTATGGAAAGGATCATCATGGACCTCATAAATAAAGATATTGGGGACCTACAGACACTGGATCCTACCCAGTTCGGCTTTGTTAAGGGCAGATCCGCCTCTTAAACCTGGTCGATTTCTTTGAAACAGTCACCAAGGCCATTGACGAGGGGAAGGTGGTCCACACAGCCTACCTGGACCTCGCAAAAGCCTTCGATACAATACCCCACTCTGGCATTATAGATAAGCTCACCAGCTTAAATATAAACCCCTATGTCACTAGATGGGTTGCAAACTGGCTCAAGGACAGAACCCACATGGTTAGAATTGCTGGAACCATGTCAGACTCCAAACCAGTTACAAGTGGCGTCCCACAAGGCTCAGTCCTGGGACCTCTCTTGTTCGGTATATATTTCTCGGAGGTACAGGCCAACACGGAAGGACTGTGGCTGACCAAGTTCGCAGATTACTGCAAACTGGGCGCCATAATCAACTTTCCAGCAGACACAAGCATCCTCCAAAAGGGCCTCATAGAAACAGACAACTGGTGCCAGAGCCATGGCCTCAAGCTAAACGCCAAAAAGTGTATAGTCATCTCCTTTGGCAAAAACAAAGTGCCTACACATTACCTCATAGGTGGTAATCCATTAAAGTACAGAAGTAGTAATTAGGGACCTGGGGACCCAAGTTGATAGCAATCTCTCATTTGACAACCACGTGGCCAAAGTGGTTAGAAAAACATTTTATATAGCCCACCTAATCATGAAGGGATTCACATCTAGATCAGGGGAGGTGATCGTGCCGCTTTACTCATCCCTCATCAGGCCCATAATTGAGTACAATGCCCCTTTTGGGATGTACCTTACCAGACACCTGCAGCAACTGGAAAGGCCCCAAAAGTACCTCACCAAGAGGATCAAAGGGCTCAAACAGATGCCATATGCTGCCCGGTTAAAGAAACTCCAGCTCTACTCAGTGGCATACCGCCTGCTCAGAGGCGATCTGTGCCTGACGTATAAAGCCATGTCCAACCCGGAATTAATGGACATGCTGCACCTCAGAAAATCCAAATCCCATCGAGCTACACGCTCGAGAAACTTGAACCTCAGCACTGAAATAAATAGGACATGCTGGAGGGACAGATTCATAACCCAGAGGCTCCCTTCACTCTGGAATAAAATCCCAGTCCAGGTTAGGCAGAGTCCCTCATTGACTCTCTCCAACAGGAATCTTGATGAGTGGATGGGAGATCGTAGGTTTACCCCGGGTATCACTTCTGCGTCACTGTTAGACAGAGGCACAGTATACTAACCTCGAAAAAGGGCATAGCAAAATTAATTTAAAATGGGTGGCGAAAGCCAAACACACTCTGGCTAGGCTTATAAATGCCCTAGGGCAGATAGCCTTGTATGAGCCTATGAACCAAAGCCTGGGAAGAGGTTGAAGGAGGATACGCTGGAGACTGTGCAGAGAAAACTTCAGCTCCAGGTGCGAGGGAAGTCCTGGTCAGGGTTGGAATTCCTCTAGCTGCCAAAAGTTGATCAACAAGCCTCACTATGTCTAATTCATAGAGCCTCCTGCTGGACCGTGTAAATAAACCGGAAGGAGAGTCTGGTCTTTCCAGAAAAGGGCTATATTGTTGCCCAAGGAAGGGATCTATAGTTGGAGTATCTGGTCCTAGGCAAAATTTTGGATTTCGGCGCAGAGGACAGAACCAATAATGGTGCAGAGTCTGGTACCGAGGATATAGTCTGCATCGAAGCAGGTGTAGAAATAGTTGGTTCAGTGGTTGCCAACGGCTTCAGTGCCAAAGAACTAGTCATGGGTGCTGGAGCCAAAATAGTTGGTGCAGATAATTTTGCCATTTTTTTCTTCAGAAACGGTCTGAGTGCTGCGGTTCCGTAGAAGTCTGAGAGGTCTGAAACTAATGCCTTCTCTTTTTCTTATATTTTTTGTGAGGTGGTGAGACCTCTGCCTCAAAGAGGGCCTCAGAAAAAGGGGTTTTTAGCAAGCCCTTAAGAATGAGTTTGTTCTTACACTCAGCAAGAGTGCGAGAACTAAACTTTTTACACAAGTCATAAGGAGGTTGAGTCTGAAGATGGGAAACTCCGAGGCAGTAGGTGCACGTAAAGTATCCATCCGAATTGGGCATTTTCCACCCACACTTCTCACATTGTTCAAATCCGGTTGTTCCTTTTTGTCTGAGATATTTAAGATAACAGTTATAAAAAAACAGTCAGATACAAGCAGAAAATCCAAAGAGCGAGGAGTATATAACAAATATAAATGATAAAGTATTTTATATAAATACATACTATATATATGTTTTTTTTTTTTTGTTTTTTTAGACAGAGAGAGAAAGGAAATACCAAGAATGTCAACAGTATTACCATAGGGGTAAGAGGGGCCATACCAACAATGGTACTTAAACTACCAGAAAAACGGGTAGCAGAAGAAAAAAAAAAGGTCACAGATAAGAAGATAGATATAATCATAAAAAGGGTACAAAGTACAAGTAAATTAAAGAAAGATATGTAAAAATACCAAAAATCTAATAACTTAGCTGAGACAGATGGCTTGACGCATCTTGGAAAGTACACAGCAAATGAAATCTGAAAAGAAGAGGGGTGCTGTGGGTAGGACTCGGCACAAAGTTTTTGGCTGGTGCAAGATTCCGAGGACGGAACTGAAGTCCCATTGGTAAGGAACGAATGAAGATTTACAATATCAGATGGAAGGGTTTGTTCTCGAGGACATTCTGACTTTATGAATGGTACAGATGGGAGATGTGCACAAGAGTGCCTGCAATTCTGACACCAGCTTTAGAGATGTAGTGGCAACCAGAAAAATAGTCTTCCAATAAAGAAGCTTCATGCCTATGGATGGTGCTGTTTTGAAGGGCTTTTGGGTTAGACACTGGAGTAAGCTGGTGACACCAAGGGGTGAGAGACTGGATCACGAACTGGGAGGGCCTCAATAAAAAAGGTTCCTTTAAGGAAGACTTTAGTCACTTGGAAGGAAGCAATAGAAGCATTGTTGAGCCCTATGTAAAAGCTTGAAATGGTTGCCAACTGTACTTGAATTGTAGAATGACTTGACCCAGCCATGAAAAGTTCCAAAAGGAAAGCCAAAATGTTTGGTAGAGGAGCTGAAATAGGGTCCAGTCCCTTAGAACCAGCCCAGATGGAAAAGCAGCTCCATTTGCTCTTGCAAGTCTTTTTCATTGAGTTTATTTGAGAGGGAGACATGATACACACTACTGGGAAGAATGCCAGGCATCTCTGACAATTGTTAGAATTGGCAAAACCATGAAATTAGCATTAAGGTTTTGAGGCCAGGTAGAGTTAACCTGGATGGGTGAGTGAGGAGATCCAGAATCCATGGTGGGTGAACTCGGTGAGGCTACACTGGAGGAACCATACCGACTGAAGCCAGAAGGGAGCAATGAGGATTACTTGATCTTTCACATCATAGCTTTCTGAATGAACTTGGTGATAAGGGGAATTAGTGGAAAGGCGTAAAGGAGACAGAGGAGCCAAGGATGGACTACAGCATCTTTCAGCGACTCTCCCTGTGGAGGGATGACAGCAAAGTAACTTGTGCACTTATTGTCTAGATAACAAGCAAAAATATCACAGCAAGGTTGGTCCCAGCTACTGATGATCTCCATTGCCACGATTTTGTTGAGAGACTACTCTTGAGACAACAGTATAGTTCTGCTCAGTTTGTCCACTAGGATGATGGATGTCCCAGGTATGTCTATTGCTACTAGAAAGTGATTCAAAGTCAATACCCACTGCCAAATTCTCATGGAACCTTGGCAAGAAGGTATTATCAGGTTTCACCCTGCTTGCTGATGTTGCAAACCCCTGACATACTGTCTGAATGCATGGCAATCACATCCTTTGGTAGACAGCCCTAAAATATCTGCAATGTAAGGAGGACAAATTTCAATCCAAAAACACTGATGTGAAGTTTGGCCTCTATCACAGACCATATTCCCTTTGAAATGCATATCCCCACTTAAGAAGTGAAGTGTCCGTGGTCACTGTGGCTCTGGGTATCACAGGAAGGAAGAGTCTTCCCCAGGTTACTGCATCAGATGAAATCCACCACGGAATGTGGTCCCTGCTGATCTGTGCGAGAAACTCTGCAGAGAAGGGAATGTAGTTTCTGTGGCCACTGTACAGCTACTGTCCTTGTAGAAATCCCACAAGATATCTGGCACAAAAAAACACTATAGGAGGAAGCCATTTGACCTAGGAGGCACAAAACAAGTTGAACTTGGGCTTTGGGATGATTTATCATCTGGATAGCTTTGAATACGACTGATTTGCCTCATGCTCTGGGAAGTTTTGCTACCTGTGGTACAAAGTATTTATAGGACAACCTCTGAATACTATAAATTCAGTAGGAGATAAATTGCTCTTGCTGGTGTTTATAGAAATGTCCAGGTGAGCGGTCAGTTGTAACAGGAATAACTGATGTATCAAGACTACACCCCTGGAGGCAGTTAGAAGCTACTCATCTAAATACTGGAATACTTGGATCCCCTGTAGCTTGACATAAGCGGTCACTGCTGCCATTATTCTTGGTCAACATCCAGGGGGCTATGGTGAGAATGAATCACAGCATTCTCAACAGATGACGACAGACTCCCAGCCAAAAATGAAGTAATCTCCTGAACAGCCTGTGGACCTTGATATGACAGTAGTCATCCTGGAGCTCAATAAAACACATCCAACAGTCCTTCCTCAACAGAGACAGAATGGATTGTACAGCGACCGTCTGGAACTTTGTTTTTCAAACTGTAGCGCTCCAATAATGGTCTTAGGTCCCCTATCATTTACTGAAACTAAAAAGATCCTTGAATATATCACGGATCCTAGCTGGTCTTGGAGGACTGGTTAGAAGACTTTTTTGTCCAGAAACCTTGAAACCTCTATTCCTCCAGATTCCAAATAACGGGGTGGAGTATTGGGAGTCTTTAGTTTCATTTTTTGGGATTTTAAAAAGGGTACTGTATAACCTCTGGTAATGATCCTTAGCACTCAACAACTGGAAGTTATATTTTCCCAGATTAGGAGGTGTAAGGAGAAGCGCCCCCATCCCCCGCTGCCTCTAAAGTGCAGCGGTCAGGCAAGTGTTCAGGGATGTCAATAATGTTTCTCAGTGAGAGGTCCACAAAAACCTTGGTGATAAACCCATGGAACTGCTCTGCAAGGCCTATCCCCAGGAGTGTCCTGGTGAAGACCCTGAGATTTTTTTTTAACCACATTTTTCTTTCTCCTCTGGATTCCTGAAGCAGGATTTCCAAGAGGTTGAAAAACAGATTCTAATGGCAAACAAGGTTTTACCATCCTGCTCACTCCCGATAAGTGTACCCTGACTTCTACTCCAATAAAGTGAAGTCATCATAGGGGGGGCATTAATGAAGGACGTCTTAAAACTTTCCACAAAGTTGCAAAGCTGCATCCAGGTACAATGTTGCAAATTAATACTTTTGACAGCTGCTTGAGCTGCACCATCTGCTGCACTTGATAGTAGTCTCATGGTAACATTCGACAATGACTGTAAGGCAGACAACAGGGCGGCAATAGATTTTTCGATATCCAACAGCAAGTAACAAGGCAGGGAATTTGAAAGTTCATAGATCAAATTCCTTTGGAAACATGTCTGGTACACTGTAATTCAGAATAAAAGAGAAAATGGTTGAAGCACAAGTCTTTTTCCAAAGTCTGTGCAATGACCTCTACTCTCCGTTAAGGGGATGGACAGAGGAACTTTCTTCAGTTTTTTTTTTTTTTTTTTGTGGCTGCTGCTACCAACATAACTTCTACAGAGGAAATCTTAAATCAAGGTTTGCCTTCCTTGGTGGTAACTAGAGGTTTGTCCAGTTTCTTTCAAATAGGCTCTGTCATATCAGGTTCTTGCCAGGCCTTTTGGGCAATGAGGTTTAACTAAGGTGTCAGGATGAGGGAGAACCCAGGGCACTGAAAGGCCAGACCCAAAATCTTTGAGAAATATCGACTCATCATAAGGGGTTTTGGTGGAACCCCCCCCCCAAACATCTCTTCAATTCGAGGACATCTCCAAAGTAGATATCTTTGGGGGGGTGGATCTTGGGGAGCCTCTTCTCATCTAAACTGCTGTCTTCACTGAGATTCAGAAGAGCAGTCAATATACTTGCTCTTGCATGCCCTTTTCTAGGGGGATGTGCCTTGAGACATCCGAGGATGACAAATCAGACTCAGATGTGGGGCTGAAACGCACAGTGGCCTCAATGCCTATAGGGTCCATCTAGCTCTACCAAAATGAAAGTAGAAGCAGTCTTCAGAGAGACTCTAGATGGATTCGAACTCTGAGCATGTACCAGTTGTCTTGGTCCTGCCAGGGCCCTCTCCATGGCCTCAAAAGCAGAGCCAGTCAATGGAATCAAGCAAGAGCCACCTAAATGAGCAGAATCAGTAGCCCCCCTGACTCAAAGGCAGACGGCTCCAATGAGGTCCTCAGAACTGAGCTGTGTAGTGCCAAAGCTCTAAGCAGTAAGGATGGCTCCAAAACCCTCTGGGTCGACTCCACCTTTGGCGCTCAAACCCCAATGCTTTGGAACCGGGACTCTACCTGATCAGAGTGCATCTGTGTCGAGTAAAGGAAGATGTCAAATCCAAAGTCTCCCAGGCTATCTGCTCCAAAGCTGGTACCACAGGTAGGCTGGATCTGACACACACTGGCTCCAAAAATGGAGATGGCATGGGAAAAACAACAGTCCGTGTGGAAGGGGCTGATCCCAGTCCCTTCCTCAGGAACAGACTCCTAGCTGAATCAGAGTCTTCAAAAACTTCCTTATTATCATTCGGTGGACGTCAAATTCAGCGAGACTCTTAGTGGAGCAACCAGATCTTGAGGAGGAGGCTGCCGAAGCAGGCCACAAAGACATTTTCTGTAAAACAGGCAAGTGAAGATTAGGGCTGATGGGCCCCATAGAAAATGAAGTTTTCGGGGAGGGAGTCTGGATCCTAAAGAGACCGCCAATAGGAGTTGTGTCTTGAGACTTTACTCATTTCCCAGCTGCCTTCAGGTTTCTTTTCTTTACACTCATCTCTTGCTTTGACTATCCTTTTCTCTTTTTCTTTAGACCTGCCCCCTTCCTTGTCTCATTTTTTTTTTGCCAGAGAAAGGGGAAGTAGAGGGTGCCTTCAGGTATGAAGACATTTTGGACCCTGTCTGCAGGGAAAGAAGCCCTTTCAAAATGAGTTTCTCTTCTCTACCTTAGTTAGCTCTGGTGCCTTATGCAGTACAAATTGAAAAATAATCCTAAAAGTGGGAAAGCCCCAAACAGTAAACACACAGACTCTGGATCTTGAGGTGGTATTTTATACCTACAGGAGGAACATTTCTTAAAGCCTGTTAACTTTTTAGACATTGGAAAATAAAGAAACATTTTATATATACATACATATATATATATATATATATATATATATATATATATATATATATATATACACATATATATATATATATATATATATATATATATACACACACACATATATATATATATATATATATATATATATATATATACACACATACATACACACACAATATATATATATATACACACATATATATACATACACACACACACACACACACACACACACACACAGTGTGCATGTAATATATATATATATATATATATATATATATATATATATATATATATATAAATAAAAAACACACACACATGTTCACTTTGAAATCTCGTAATACTGAAATGCGAATTTCAGTATCTCGAGACCACATTGTCGAATCTGCAGTTGTGCAAAACTGTAGAATATCGAAGCCAGAAATGTTGAACCTGTGGTACTGATGGCACGTTAGGCAAGCGTTATGTTTTTTTTTTTTTTTTTTTTTAAAGAGTTTTGGGGAGGGTTTGCATGTTTGCGAGTGTGTTGGGGAGTTTGTGGGTTTGGGTTAGGGTTGGTAGGTAAGAGTGTGAGTGTCAGTGTTGAGAGTGGTGGTATTTGTATATATTTGATGTGTGTTTGTGCAAGGGGGATGTAGAATGTGTGATAGTGGTTTTTTTCTGTCTTTTGGTGTTTAGTGCGACCTTGGAGTTAGTATATATAAGTAGCTGGGGTGTGGGGGGCAGGTAGGTGTATGCATTTGTCTTGTTGTGTTCATGTGTGTGGTTTTGCTTTGTTGTTGTGTTGGGAGGTAGGTGTATTTGTGCTTGTATGTGTCAAAGTAAAACTAAGTGCTTTCGCCAAGAAACATGAATTGGCTTCATCAGAGTCACTCAATTATGATGCACCTTCCTTTATATACTCTAATAACTTAAGCAACTGTTTATGATTTTGCTTGCATCAATGAAGTTACCCTGACTAAACTTAAAGGCAGACTTCCCCTGAATATGTATTGTGCACAATAACATGCTGTAAACCACAATAAGTACATTCAAGATAAAAATATTACCAATAGTACTAATAATTAACATAATAATATAAAACATACTTAAAAAAATAGACTTAAAAATTCAAAACATAGTTATCCGTTTGTTGCAGTCAGATAAGTGTTTTCACAGTACACTTAAAATTAAACCTCTGTTGCCCTTTGCTTCAAAAAAGGAGCTATTGAACAATAATCATTTAAACTTGGCTTGCAGCAAGCATTTAGTCTCAGTTGCCATTTAGTTTCTCTGGCTTCTAATTCATCATCCCACCCCTAGAGTCACGCTGTATTCTAACAATGACGAAGAATAGAAATCTCTTGTAGTTGGGACATTCTAGAGTGTGAACATATAAAGCATGGTTCATTTTTTATTTTTAATGTCTCTAAGGTGCTCAGTAATGTGATCCCATAGCCTTCTTTTGGTCTTGCCTACATAGAAACCAGGGCATGATAAACATGTAGCTAAATAAACCACCATAGTGGTGCTGCAGTTGCACCTGCCCGGGCATCCTATAGTATGTTCAAAACTTCCTATAAAGACATTCGTACCATCATTTATATTTTTACAGGTCTTGCAAGCACCACATTGTACATCAATGACCTGTGCTTTCCTTGTTTTCTATTAACACTTAAGAATATTCTTTACATTACACCCTCTACTGTACACAACCTTAGGTTTATGCCCCAACTTTTCCTTCATTTCTTTGTCAAAAAGAGAGTTTCCCCATAGATTATTAACACTTGATACCAAGTTTGATGTTTCTGTATTGTATTGTAATACCAGAACATTGGTGTCTAGCTTGGCCGTGTTGGTTCTATTAATATTTAGACCTTCTTTCAAAATAGGCTTAAATGCAGTATTTCTTTTAAGCATAACTTCGCTCTTCACTAATGTATAGATCTCTTTTTTAAATGTTTCATCGCTACTAATGAGCCTAGATAACCTGACCATTTGGCCTTTTATTACACCCTTCCTCTGATGAAAGGGGTGGCATCTGTTGCAGTGCAGTAACATATTGGAATATGTTTTCTTTCTGTGGATGCTACTGGCCAAGGTCCCCCCAGCAATGTCCTTAGTCAACTCAATATCTAAAAATTCTATCACAGTGCCATTTATAAGTGAACTCAAGGAAAGTGGTTGTGCCGTTGATGTATTTTACAAAGTCGTTCATCACATGTTCCTCTCCTCGCCATAAAATTAGTCCATCATCCAGAAACCTCACATACGACAACATATTGGCTATAAAGACAGAGGAAAGAAACATTTTCTCTCCCATTCTAGGAGAACCAGATTCGCAAAGCTAGGGGAACATTTGGCCCCTATAGCAACTCCTGTTTCCCGATTTATTTATTTCCAGTTTGATGACTGGGGAGTTCCACTGGGCTCAGGGAGCTCGTTTTCAGTGGAGGCCCGGGGAGGAAAGCTCAGCATCACAGTTTGTATCATAGTAAAGAAGACACAATTACAATTTCATTTCATGCTAAAGAACAGGAATAAATTCTTTGGTTACATAGTATCTAAATATTTAGGATGGCAGTGGTAACTTTATTAAGACAAATAAATACAGAGAACTTGGATTTTTGTTTCCCAACTGTGGACGTGGTCCACTTGTTCTCAGTAATCCCCCACAATGAAGGGTTAGATTTCTTCAAGGAAAGATTGATGGGTAGCAAATCAACAGATCAATCCAAGGTCAATGTATTAGTTGGACTCATGGAAGTGGTCTTGACAAACAACTTTATGATTTCTGAAGGTGAATTCTATCATCAGGAAGCAGGAGTGGCTATGGGGGTCAAATGTGCCCCTAACTTTGTGAATCTGGTTCTCCTACAATGGAGAGAGAAAATGTTTTTTTTCCTCTGCCTTTATGGCCAATGTATTGCTGTATGTGAGGTTTCTGGATGACATACTAACTTTATGGTGAGGAGAGGAACATGTGATGAACGACTTCATAAAATACATCAATGGCACAACCACTTTCCTTGAGTTCACATATAAATGGCACTGTGATAAGACAGAATTTTTAGAGAGTTGACTAAGGACATTGCTGGGGGCACCTTGGCCAGTAGCATCCACAGAAAGGAAACATTCCAATATGTTACTGCACTACAACAGTTGCCACCCCTTCCATCAGAGGAAGGGTATAATAAAAGGCCAAATAGTCAGGTTGTCTAGGCTCATTAGTAGCGATTAAACATTTAAAAAAAAAAAGAGATCTATACATTAATTGGAATGTTCTTAAATAGAGGCTACCCATCAAGTCTTCTGCTGAAAGTGAAGAGAGAAGTTATGCTTAAAAGAAATACTACATTTAAGCCTATTTTGAAAGCAGGTCTAAATATTAATAGAACCAACACGGCCAAGCTAGACACCAATATTCTGGTATTACAATACAATACAGAAACATCAAACTTGGTATCAAGTGTTAATAATGTATGGGAAACTCATTTTGACAAAGAAATGAAGGAAAAGTTGAGGCATAAACCTAAGGCTGTGTACAGTAGAGGGCGTAATATAAAGAATTGAAACTGTCAACAGAAAAGGCAAGCACAGGTCACTGATGTACAATGTGGTGCTTGCAAGACATGTAAAAATATAAATGGTATGAATGTCTTTATAGGAAGTTTTGAAAGTACTATACGATGCCCGGGCAGGTTCAACTGCAACACCACTATGGTGGTTTATTTAGCTACATGCTTATGCCCTGGTTTCTACGTAGGCAAGACCAAAAGAAGGTTATGGGATTGCATTACTGAGCACCTTAGAGACATTAAAAATAAAAAAATGCTTTATATGTTCACACTCTAGAATGTCCCAAGTACAAGAGATTTTTATTCTTTGTCACTGATAAGAGTACAGCGTGACTCTAGGGGTGGGGATGACTAATTAGAAGCCAGAGAAACTAAATGGCAACTGAAACTACATGCTTGTTGCAAGCCAGGTTTAAATGATTATTGTTCAATAGCTCCCTTTTTGAAGCAAAGGGCAGCAAAGGTTTAATTTTAAGTGCACTGTGAAAACACAAATCTGACTGCAACAAACAGATCAACTATGTTTTGTTTACTTTTTTTAAGTATGTTTTATATTATTGTGTTCATTATTAGTACTATTATTAACATTTTTATCTTGAATGTACTTATTATTGTGGTTTACAGCATGTTATTGTGTGCAATACATATTCAGGGGAAGTCTGCCTTTAAGTTTAGTCAGGTAACTTCACTGATGCAAGCAAAATCATAAATAGTTGCTTAAGTTATTAGAGTATTTAAAGGAAGTTGCATCATAATTGAGTGACTCTGATGAAGCCAATTCATGTTTCTTGGCGAAAGCGCTTGGTTAGTTTTACTTTGACAGCGTTTAAATGTTAAACTAGTGTTTCACGCAAATACTGCCTTGTTGGCTTGCTTTTATATTTTTATTACTCTTTACAAGTTTTTGAGCCATTTGGCCTGTTTTTTGTTAAAATTGAAAAAATATTTTCTTAACCGTATTTCTATGAACCTTTTCACAATATAAACTGCATATTTTAGAGTAAAGTATTTTTTAGTTGTTCTTGTATGTGATAAAGTTATTAAAGTAAAGTGATACCTTTTTCACTCTTTCTTTAAGGTACTAAGAAATGTAGGCATTACAGTACAAAGAAAAAAAGCTAGACAAAATCAAGTTTAAATTTATAGGCTGTAATCTTGGATGATGAAGTAGGAGATCACAACATATGTAGAGCTGATAGGTGAATATCTAGATTAAGAGAAAACCTCTGTAAAAGTAAGAACCCTAGCTTAATCTAATAACAAACACTGAAAACAATGTTTTCCTTCTTCAGCAATAAATGTTTCAGCTCATTGATCAGACTGCAACAGAGGAATACATTTTCTTGTTTCTCTTACTCTACCATGGAGGCAAACTGATAATAGGGCCATAAAACACAGAAAAAGTTACGTTTTACCATAATGTTCCATCTGTGCTGATCTTCATTCATTCATCACTGATGGGTTGTCGGTTCCGTCCTCGGAACCGCGTCAGCCTTATACCAAGCTCACGCCAGCCAAAAACTCTCAAGCTAAGCTTTTACTCATAGTATCCTTCTCCGTTACCTCAGATCAAGTTTGCCGGTTATTAGTAAAGCAGAGGCTTTTTCTAAGCAAGTACCCTAAATTCAGGACTTGGACCCAAATTATCCCCAGGAGCCTTAGGAGGGAGAAGGCGGGTGGGACGTGATGAAGTAATGAAGATCAACAACACAGATGGAACACTATGGTAAGACATAACTTCTTTATCTGATGTTGTTAATCTTCATTCATTCATCACTGATGGGACAGAGTCCCCAGCTACCTTGTGTCACTTGGGCGGCCCTTATGGAAAAATATTCCTGAGAACCATTGAGCCAAATGAAGCTCTCCCCTGGGCGACCATATCCAATTTGTAATGAGTTATAAAGGTATGAGGAGTAGCCAAAATTGCTGCTGCGCAGACATCGTCCATAGAAGCTCTTGAGTGGAACGCCACAGAAGTTGCCATTGATCTGGTGGAGTGAGCTTTGATTTTCTTTGGTTTATGTTTTTTTCGTGATGATAAATTGAGAGTATACAGTTTCTGAGCAATTTAGATAAGATCACCTTAGAAAGTGACTTTCCCATTTTACGACCAGAGAATGGTATAAATAGCTGGTCTGATTTGCATTTGTCCTATCTAGATTGAATCTCAACTCTCTGCGTACGTCTAATGAATGCAGACAGTACTCTACTTTATTTGAAAAATGAATGCAGACAGTACTCTACTTTATTTGAAAAATTAGGGAAAATGACTGGTATGTCAACAGTCTGGTTAATAGAGAAATCAGAAATAACTTTGGGGAGAAAGAAATGATTTGTCTGGAGTGATGGTCTGTCCTTGTGGAAAATTAAATAAGGATGTGTTATGCATACAGTGTGGAGCTCGGAAATACGCCTAGCTGAGGTGATGACCACCATAAAGAGAGACTTTCAGGATAAGAATTGATGTCACAAGTTGCTACAGGTTCAAAGGGAGGTTGCAGCAAAGATTGTAGGACTAGTGTGAGGCTCCATGGTTCTATAGGTTGTTTGATTGGAGGTCTAATGTGAGAGATCCCTTTTAGAAAAGTTTTACATAGACTATGTGAGATTAAGGAGGAATTCCCAAAACCATTATGGAAATTTGAAATGGCAGCCAGGTGAACCCATATAGTTGAAGCTGCAGCACTGTCTTCAAAGAAAAGTAATCTAGCACTGCAGTAACTGGGGCTGAGTACGGGTCTAGTTTTCTCTGCTTAGATCAAACTGAAAATCTTTTCCATTTGTCAAGATATAGTTTCCTGGTGGATGGTTTGTGAGAGGCCAGAATAATGTCACGTACTGGGGAGGAAAGGTTGTTCTGCCTGGCGATTAGCGGAAGTGGAGAAACCAAGCTGTCAGCTTGACACTGGTCAAGCTCGGGTGGCTTAACCCTTGGGGGTGAGAAATCAGATCTGGAGTTGGATCCAGAATCCATGGTCGGCATAGTAAGTGAGGCCGGAGAAATAGGAACCATACTTGTTGAGGCCAATAAGGTGCTATGAGGATCACTTTGCTTTTCAACCGAAGAGCTTTCTTCACAAATTGGGGAATCAGAGGAAGGGGAGGGGTAAGCATACAAAAGTCCCATGGGCCAATCATGGATTAGAGCATCCGTCGGGGACTCCCCCTGCGGGGGAATAAGGGCAAAGTTGCTGCTGCATTTGTGGTTTGATGGGGAGGAAAACTGGTTGCAGCAAGGCTGTCCCCAATGGTTGAAAATTTTTGCCGCTACGTACAGATGAGGGAACACTTGTGAGACAGGAGAATACATCTGCTCACCTTGTCTGCAATCATGGTCGACTCCCTGGGGATATGCATTGCTATCAGAAAGCGGCTGGAAGCTATCTCCCACTGCCAAATTCCCAGGTTCACGACATAAGAGGTAGGACTTGGTCCCGCCTTGCTTGATGATGTACCAGACTACTGACATGTTGTCTGACTGGATGGCAATTGTTCCAGAAGGAAGGACAGACTGAAATGCTTGCAACGCTAAAAGCACTCCTCAGTTCTAGGACATTTATATGCAGATTGGCCTTTATTGTAGACCATGTGCCTTGAACTGTCATTCCTCGAAAATGCTCCCCATCAGGAAAGCACCCATGGTCACAGTGGCTCTGGGCTGAAAAGGATGAAAGAGGTGGCACCAAAGTTCTGTTTCTGGCCTCATCCACCAAATTAGGTCCCGTTTGCATCAATTTGTTATTTGAATCTGAAAGAACAAAGGATCATTATTTGGGTACCACTGAGATAAGAGAAGCCATTGGAGGAGTCTCATGTGAAGTTTTGCAAGAGCCACCATTGATATAAAGGCTGCCATTGAACCTAGGAGCTGGAGGACTGAGCTGAAATTTTGTTTTGACAGTACCACCCAGAGTTGGAGCCTTCTAGACATGGAAACACCCAGAATCCTTGCAGTCTCAAGTGAGCTGGAACTACTGCCATGCATTTGGTAAACACTCTGGGGGCTGTAGAGAGTCCGAATGGCAGAGCACGGAATTGGTAGTGATTGGCTCCCAGCTGGAAGCGAAGACTTCTGGAGTGTCTGTCCATTTTGATGTGGTAATATGCATCCTGAAGGTCCACAGAGCACATCCAATTGCCTTTCTCCAAAAAGGGGAGAATGGACTGAACAGTGACCATCTGGAATTTTGTTTGGGTGACAAACTTGTTTAAATTGCTGAGATCCAAGATTAGTCTCCAGTTCCCTGTCTCTTTTTGGCATCAAAAAGAATCTTGAGTAAAATCCGGATATGATCTTGTCTGGTGGGACTGCTTGAACGACTCTTTTTTGACACAGCTTTTTTTATCTCTAGAGCTGCTTCTTCCCTTTGACTGGGTGGAACATTGGGAATTCATCTTGGTGGCTTTGGGTAACAATCAAATGGGATGTGGTAACCTCTGGTTATCTTCTTCTGCACCCAAGAGTCGGTGGTTATCAATTGTAAGGAAGTGTGGTGTAGAGAGAAACATCCGCCAGACTGTTTACAGAGGAAAACAAATCGGGCCGCTCTTCAGGAGTGCTGGTAGGGTTGTCCAGAGAAAGAATCACTAGGTCCCTGGTTACGTGGGCACCCTCTGGGGTGAACTTGCCATGTGTGACACAAACAGGACCCGGAGACTTTTTTTGTGCCACAACTTTCCAGTCCTCTGATGGGGGTGGAAAAGCATACACCTATGGCAGATAGGGTCTTGTCGCCCTTCTCGCACCTGGCTAGTCTCTCCTTCACTTTTGGGCCAAACAGGGAAGACGCTTCAACTGGAATGCTCAGGAAGGAAGACTTAAAGGGGTCCATGAAATCACAAAGGCACATCCAGGCTTGATGTCTCATAACTATGCCTGAACCAGCAGCTCTTGCCTCCCCTTCCGTTGCATGGGATATTAACCTCATAGAAGAGTTCAACATCGGTTACAGGGTTGCTAGCTGCGAGGCAACTTTGTCACTTACCTCGTCAGACACCTGTCCTGATAACGTTCCAGAGAGTTCAGAAATTAAATCTCTTTGGAGCCTAGTAAAATGTGCCAGATAGATCAAAGACCATATTAAGCAAAAACTTGCTTTCCTAATCTACCACCTGGGACTTCCCTGTTAGGTGGACGAACAGTCTGGCTCTCTTCAGCGAGCTCTTTCTTTGGGGCCGCCGCCACCACCATAGCATCTACTGGCAGACCCTTAGACCAATGTGGACTTTCCTCGGGGGGGAATATAACCTTATCTGATCTCCGCGAGATTGGCTCAAAGTTAGGATTCTTCCAAGCAAGCTGCACCACGAGCTGAACTAGCTCACCTGCAGGAGGGGTCACCCAAGAGGTAGATGGACAAGCATGAAAGGCCTGCAGGAACACAAATTCCTCAGAGGAAAGATTTTTGGAATTCCAGTCACCTCTCCGTTTCAATATTTCAAGGATATCTCCAAAGAAGACATCTTCAGGGGGTGATCATGGGGAACCCTTCCTCTTCATCGTAATTCATATCCTCTGTAAGAGACTCCTCAAGGGAGTCTACCTGCTTCCTTTTGCACTTCTTCCGTGTTACCTCATCAGAGGGAACTTCTGTAGAGGACTCAGAAGAAGGGGCACCCAGCAGTAGGGTCTCCTGAAGCTCTCGTGCTTGATTTCCCAAAATGGCGGCTTGTGCTAGCTGCAGCTCAGGGGGAGGACATGTCTGGGGCTCCGATGCTAAAGGCTTGCCTACAGAGGCCAGGGCCCTCTCCATCGCCTGGAAACCAGGCAGACTAACAGGGATGGGAGCCTGGAACCAGAAAGACAATCTCGGAACTGGGGTCACACCCCATTACGTCGAGCCCGCTTCCAAGAGAGGAGCCTCAAGAGGGTTCATTACCGACAGGATTCCTGGCACCGTAGACACACTCAGAATCATACTTGGCACCGGGGAGCCTGTAGCCCAATCCTAGACCTGAGGAAGACCTGGCTCCGAATGAACTGAAGTCCAAAGGGTCAGTTCAGAGGCCACAGGGAGATCCACTAATGGCACAGAGGATTTGGGTACCGAAAAAGACATTGGTTTCTATGGCTTTGAAACCTGCAAGGAGGTCAAAGGAGGAGAATAGGATGGAGTCTGTAGAGAAATATTCCCAAGTCTGACAAGGAGGTTGGGTCTTTGAAGGTGCAGAAATCCCCCTGACTGTCAGCAGCTGGTCCACACGGCACACCACACCTACTTCAGAAAGGCTCCTGGTGGATATCTCCAATGGGGACTCTGGCCATTCAAGGAATGGGCTAAATATCTGCCCCAGGAAATGATCTGCTGACTGGGAGTATTGCGTCCATGCTGCAGAGTCCAACGGCACCACTGTCTCGAGTTTGGAGACAAGGGAGGGAGGAGTGTCCACAGTAGTCACAGGTACCATGGGTAAGCTCGGTGCTGTGATGGCACTCTGTACCGAGGTGGGTGTGGAGGTGACTATTTGCATTTTAGCCAGGGATTGTGCGTTGACATTGTCAATCAGTGCAGTAGAAACTGGTTTCTGTTCCGAAGACAATTTAGGTATTGTCAATCTAGATAGTTTATCCTCATCACCAGAAGGTGAAGGTAAGGAATGTGGTCGCTTTATCTTTCTTGGGGGGGGGGGGGTGAGCCTCTGACACAGAAAGAGCATATTAAGGAGGCCCTTTAGGATTAATTTATTCCTGCGTTCATTTAGAACACAGAGCTAAATCCCTAGCAAATAAAGCAAAGTGGTTGCACAGAGAGAGAGGAGGAACTCCCAAACAATACACACAATCCTCATGCGAGTCACTGTTTAGCATTTTTCGGCTACATTTAAAGGCATTGTTTAAAGCCTAAAGTCCCCTTTTTTCAGACATACTCAACACTCACAAGCAATTCACCAAAGAGGGATAGGTAAAAAGTTAGATTTTATATATACATTTTGTTTTGTTTTGAAAGAAAGTTAGAGAGAAGTAAAGGGAAGAAGGAAGAAATACCAGTAATGGTATTAAGGATTACCACAATGGGTAGGGAAAAAGGCCATACCAACAAAGGTACTGAGGTTACCAAAAGGTAATTTGAAGGAAAAAGGGAATCAGATGCTCAAAAGAAAGGGTAAAGACTTGCGACAGACAAAGAGAGGTAGAGATAAAGCCAAAAATACAAGAAATCCTTATCAAAGCTTTATCAAATAGCAAAAATATAAGACTTAGCTGATGAGGTAATAGGGAGAAGGATACTATGGGTAAAAGCTTAGCTCGAGTTTTTGGCTGGTGTGAGCTTGGTATAAGGCTGACTCAGTTCCGAGGACAGAACAGACAACCCATCAGTGATGAATGAATGAAGATTAACAACGTCAGATCATATGTTTCTTCAATGCTAAAAGTTAATGATTTACAAAATTATGCAAGTAATTTTCATGTCTGGGGGAGGTGGAATAAAAACTAAATGACAGACACCAATTAGTGTAAGCTGACGCACAAGCAATAACATGCGTTTCAGCATGGATAACCTTAACGTCAAGTTAACAGTCGACTACTGGCATAAGTGTTCCTATTAGGAGGGCTAAACTTTATTATCTGAAAATGTATATAGTGGTGTGTGTTTCTATTAAGTTAATAGCTTCTGGGGGGTGTTTGGATTTTATATTTGAGGAGTTTTATTTAAAAAAATAAAAAAAAATAAAGTTTTGTAAAATGGGACACAGGTTCCAATGCTGATAAGAAAAAAATCTGTACAAAATGATTAACATGTCAAGCATTAAATGCATGCATCAAAAAATCTAGAATTAGACACTTAAAAAAGCTGCCATAATGACTTCTTGCCATAATGGCAACATTTTCCATATTATCTTGGAATGTGAATGGTCTCTCAGGTATTGACAAAAGGGAAAGAATACTTTATTATATTAACAAATGCAGAGTGCCAATTGCAATACTACAGGAGACACGTTTGGAAAGAAGTGAGCATGTGAATTTGATAAAGAAAGTATTTCAGGATGGATATTCTGCAGAATATCAGGAACAAAGGAAAAGTGGAGTACTTATTAACTGCTAACGAAATTTCAGTAGTGATAGAACCGGAAAAAGGATAATAATGGCAGACTTGCAGTACTAAGGGGCTACTGGCAAGGGATGAGGATTACACTGGAATGTATTTATATTCCACCTAAAACTGCTATTTTGGAGATTTAAGATTTGGGAGAAATAATCAACTTTCAGCAGGGAATATTACTTATAGGTGAGGACTGGAATTTGATTTGCAACAGTGAAGATGTATCTCGAGGGCCTAGAAGGGAAAACATAACAAAACGGTAGATTTCTGAAGACAGTTATGAAATATTTGGCATGAAAGACGTGAATTCAGTAGGAGGAACTCAAAATGTACATATTATTCCCCAATGTAATATAACTGGACTAGATTTGATAGAAATTATATTTCACAGGAATGTGCCCATTTTATTGAAAACTTTGATGCAAATTCAATAACTATTTCAGATCATGTGCCAATAATTACCAAGACAAAAATGCAGGGTAATAAAGATTGCTTCCCAACCTACTTGTTAAGAGGAATTTAATGAATGGGTTGTGGAAATTATCCTGGTGCTATTGGGGAAGTTAAAATGTATTCCAGAAGTTATAGCTAATAAGTGGAATAAAATGAAAGTGAGGTTTAAAAATAGGATAGAAATAAAAGAAAAAAATGTGGTTAGGAAGTAATAAGAATTATTTAAAGGGACTGACAAAGGTTAAAGTATTACAAAAATAAACAGAGAATCTCACAGAACAGGAGGAGGCACAAAGTGCTAGAGAGAGAATAAGAGTACCTGGACAACATGCATGAATTTAGAAAGGTGGCTGTTAAACTTTTTTTTTTTGACAACTCCAGAGCACAGAAATGTCTGGCATAACAACTTAGGCAACAGAAAGTAGAAAGGTTTGCTGCCAAACTTAGGGAACCTATAACAAGAACAATATCGCTACAGGATCACTGGTTATTAGAGATGTTTTAGAAATTTTAATGAAAATTTGTATAAAGCAGAGAAGTGGGGAAATCAAGAAAAATCAGAAATAGAAATATTTATGGAGGACTTAAAATATGCCAAGGTTAGAGGCAGATGAGGCTCAACAACTAATAGTTAAGATAGGAGGAGATGAGATAAAAATGGGGATGTATAACCAATCTACAGCAAAGTCTCCAGGAAGAGATGGTATTCCAATGGAAGTCTGTAAGTTAGGAGGGACGAATGTGATAAAGATCTGGAGGGATTTGTTTTTGTAGTATTTTGTAAGAAAGGGAGACAACCAACCATCCTGGAAAAAAAGCTGTGGTGGCTGCAATACCTAAAGATGGTGAAGACCCATCTGATTCAGCTTCATAAAGGCCCATTTCAATTACAAAACATGACTATAAAGTGTTTTTGTCTACAACGGTTAAAATAATGGCAAAGGTGATGCCAAAATTGATAGATCTGGATCAATATGGTTTTGTGGAGAGGAAGCAAACATTTGACATGAATACATTTTGCTTCCCTCTACATCACCACTGTTATAAGAAAATACTGTTATCAGCGGGTTCTGATGCAGTGAAAGCTGGGATTTTATGAGTAACAATGTGGAAGCATTTGCATTTCCAAATACCATAATAAGTTGTGTCTGAAAAGAGGAATCAGGGAGAGAGGCATCTTCCTTCCCCTTTATGTGCATTACGTTTGGAAGCACTGACAAAGTAAGGGACTCAGAAATGCATGGATATAATTGGTATGATGCTCAAGAAAAGTTGGCTTTATTTGCATACCATATTATTTTGTATCTGAAGAAACCAGAAAAGCACATCTCAGTGTTGTGAAATATTCTGAGACAGTTTTTTATTTGGGGGGGGGGGTATTAGAATATGAAATTAATATAGATAAAACAAAGGCTACAGCTATTCACTATTCCCACACACATGAATTGGTCCAGCAATACCCATATTTATGGTGACAAGATAAAGTGAGGTACTTAGGAGTATGGATCAACAAGAACTCAGTTATGGCAGCTAAACATATGTTAGAAAAGACTAAACAAAAGAAATACAAAAACTGAGAAACTGGAAGCGCTTGCCTATGGATATGCATTGCAAGATACAAGCTGTAAAAATGTTTTTGTCACTTTAAAAATCAGGCATATTTTTAATCAACCAGAGGAAAAGTTGTGGACAGTAATTAAGAGCACAAGGATTTTATTGGGAGGGGAAGAAAGAAGAGTTAAGTGGGATAAGTTGATCCTCCCAACAGAACAAGGGTAATATAGGGTTACCCGATTTGAAGAGATATTTTAGAGTTAAAGTTAAGGCTCTTATACATAACACAAGCAGAAAGCTACATTTCAAAGTGGAAATGGATGTGAAGTGGGGGGGTTAATTCGGAAATAATGGGATTTTGGACACAGATCTTTAAGAACAACAGTCATACATATTATATTCATGAATGAGCAGAAAGTATACTAACTAAGCCAACAAGGGAATGGAGAAAGAAGATTCTGCTGATAGGGATAACTGCAATTAGGGGTACAGAGAATAGACAAGAGTCATTTACTGGAGGAACCAGGTGCAGCATGTGGCCTGATCTTCGCAAATTTAGTTATGTATTGCTGGGAGAAAAATATGTTTTTAATAATAACCCTTATTTTAAAGATTGTGTCATGCATGTATCTTTGATATCTAGAGGATTTGTTTATTCTTTGGAATGGCAACGATGAGATGTTTTGTGATTTTATAACATATTTGAACAGTACTAATTTTTATTTAGACTCACTCATATCTAACAAGGAGTTAGCACAATATTTGGATACTACCATTTCTGTTACAGATGGTAAATTTGTTTCCGTTTACAGGAAGCCTACTTTTAGCAATGCGTACCTACATTTTTCAAGTTTTCATACCTACAAGCAGAAGATAGGTTTAGTTTATTTGTGCCTTTCGGCTTTTCCCGGTTAGGGGTCGTCACAGCGGAACTCCGGTCCGCTAATGATTGGCAGTAGATTTTTACGTGCTGGCTTGCCGGGCCTAAGGCACAACCTTCAACGAAGGAACACCCATTCACGCATGTCAACACACAGAAGACGCTCTGAGAATCGAACGGGCAACGTCTAACTGTGAGGCAACAACGCTACCGCAGCACCACCACCGCAGTATGAGCAAATTTATCAGACTCTCTCATAGGATCTCAAATGATGGCTTCTTTGTGTTGGAGGCTAAAAAATTAAAAGATAAGTTTCTGGAATGTGGTACGCCCTCAAGATGATTCAAAAGATTATTTGTGAAGTCTCCAAACATAGGGGTGGTAAGTTTAAACCATTGTTAGATAGTGGTGTGGTTGTTATGTCAACTAATTCACCTGTGACCACAACTGACACTTGCCCTTGGCAAGGGGCTTTAGTTATAAAATTTCAAGGTACATCAGAAGATATTGTGGATATTGTTAAGAATAACTGGAACATTTTGAAAACCAATATGGACAATATGGACAAGGTGGGTACACAACCCCCATTTACATACAAAGTGGTTCCTAGCTTAAAAACCGTTTGAGAAACAGTCAAGTTTCTGTCACAGTACATCTTCCACTGTTGGCATCAGAATGTGAGGGGTATATGCCCAATGCCCATATATTTATAAACAAGAAAGCTTGGTTTTAGATAATTTGACATCTGATAAAAATCTTTTTTCGCAAAATTGATACTTATTGTGGTTTATCTTGCCAAATGTGTGAAGTGACCCACTTTTTATATTGGAAAGACGGAATGTGTGTTAAAATCTTTTTTTGATGAACACATATGATGTTAGGTCTAAGAACACCAAAAACGCTTTGTATAGACGTTCTTTGCAATGTGCCAATTATAACAATTTTTTATTTGGCATCTTGGACATCACAGATATTAATCCAAAGGGTGGCGCTTGGCAGACCAGGCTTGACTACAGAGGGTTGTATTGGCAGCTGAGATCAAATGCCACTCACTTTCCTGGCATTAATGACAATTTTAATACTGCCAAGATCAAAATGTTAAGAGCTGCCAAATTATAACACTGTCAGTTTTATTACATAGGTTCATATGTTGGTACTAGGCTATCAGCCCTAGGGCCTATACAAGCCTAGCCATAACAATTCCCTGGCTATTTCTTCCCACATTATTTACTTTCCTGGACCCCTGTCTAGCAGGGCGACTGACGTGATCCCTGGGGTGAATTTCCTTTCCTGGACCCCTGTCTAGCAGGGCGACTGACGTGATCCCTGGGGTGAATTTCCTTTCTCCCATCCAATCGTCACAGTTCCTCTTGAAGAGGTCCAAAGAGGCACTCTGCTTGACCTGTATGGGCAATCTATTCCAGAGTCTGGGGAGTCTCTGGGTCAGGAACCTATCCCTCCAGCATGTTTTGTTTATTGTGATGAAACGGTTTAGATCCCTGGAGCGTGTAGCTCTGAGGGATTGGGATTTCTTTAAGTGTAGCATGTCCAACAGCTCTGGGTTTGACATGGCCTTGTATGTTAAGCAGAGATCGCCTCTGAGCAGGCGAGATGCAACAGAGTATAGCTGGAGTTTTTTAAGGTGGTCAGCGTAGGGCATCTGCTTTAGGCCTGTGATTCTTTTAGTGAGGTATTTCTGAGGCCTTTCCAGTTGTTGCAGATGTCTTGAGAGGTACATACCAAATGGGGCGTTGTATTCTATAATGGGTCTAATGAGGGATGAGTACAGTGGGACAAAGACCTCCTTTTTTCTGGATGAAAAGCCCTTCGTGATGAGGTGTGCCACATAGGATTTCCTGACTGTTGTGGCGATGTGGTTATCGAAGGTGAGACCACTGTCCACCTGTGTCCCTAAGTCTCTCATCACACTTTCTGTGTTTAGTGTACTGCCACCTATATGGTAATTCATGGATACATGTTTTTTCCCAAAGGGGATAACAATACATTTCTTGGCATTGAGCTTGAGCCCATGGCTCTGGCACAAAGCATCTGTTTCTGTAAGGCCCTTTTGTAGAGTATCCACATCATTTGGGGATTCAATAATGGCTCCCAGTTTGCAGTCATCTGCAAACTTTGTTAGCCAGAGTCCCTTAGTGTTGACCTGTACTTCAGAGAAGTAGATGCCAAACAAGCACTAATCCAGACATTCTCTAAAGTATTCAATGGTATTTATTACTGCTTGGTTGTAACTTGATTAAAGTGTAGCTATCATTCAAGTCTTTTGGATTAAGCACTTGGGCTTCAGACCAGTTGTTTTACATTAGGAAGGTTTGTGGCAAGCACTGTGGTGGCAGGACAGGTAGCTTTCATCCTTCTAAGTTGGGAACTGCTGATTGAGAGCCCAGTGTCCAAGTGTATTAGTTCTGGTTTAGGCACTTGGGCTTCAGGCCAGTTATTTTACATTAAGAAGGTTCGTGGTCTGCACTCTTGTGGGAGAAGAGGCTGGACTCTGCCCTTCTGAGCTGGGAATTTTCTGGTTAAAGGTTTATAGTGCCTGAATATTTGAACTGTATCTTACTGAAATTGGTTCACCTTGTTTGCTCTAGCATAGACTAGATCCAGGCCTACTGAATCTAGCTTTGTTTATATACTTGTTGTTTGTTTGCTTGTTATTTCCCTGGAAGCTAATTCACCTAATACGCAACTTCTCAGCTTCTGTGGATCACTAGTGATATCTGCATTGCTTACTGTACTTATTTCCTTGTTTCACTTGAAAGAAAGTTACTGTTTGTCGTTTTGCATTTAGTTACTTGTATCACATTGCACTCAAGTTACCTGGCACTTGCTCACTAAAGCAATTATATAAGTCAGCACTAAAATTAAAAGCACTACACCCTCACTCCCCACTGGCCCTTGTTTTCAATTAAGGATTTCCCAATATTATTCTAGCATGTCCAAAGGTCAGTTGTCAATCTCCTCTCGGTCCAGCTGGTGAATCTGGGAATCTTGAGGCTATGTTATAACTGCCTCATGTACACAGACAACCCTCTCCTCCTCCCACATAACACAAATACTTGCGAGATGCAGCTATTTAGCCAAACTGGAGGCTGAGCTCTCTCAACTCAGGACTGGCAAGACCAGACAGGAGGAGAAGGCAACTACACACACCACAAAACCAGCCTCACACAATGCTACCACTCCACTGAATCAAACACATAAACACACAAAGACATACTCGGAGGCTCAGTAAAAATTTACCTAAACAGCAGAGGCCTCCAAAGCAGACACCCAAACAACTGCTACCTCAAGACACCCCACAAGCAACACATAAACCACAAAAGCAGTGTGCAAAGCAGTCACAGCCCTTAAGGCCAAATACAACACCAAACATACTTGTCATAGGTGACTCCATAGTCAGACACACTGACGTCCCACTCACCAGGCTGAACAAGGAGAGGGTCACAGTAAGCTGCCTATCGGGCTAGAATCCGCCACATAACACAAGCACTCGGGTCACTCCACAGCAAGTACAAATATGACACAGTCATTGTCCATGCTGGTGTGAGCGACCTGAGGCATACCTCCCTGGACTGCATGAAAAGAGACATAGAGGAGCTCTCTGATTTATGTAGCCCAGGCAGGTATGACCCTAACCCTGAGCAGTATCCTTCCTTCACCAAGAATGATGCCACAATATAGAGACAAGATGATCAGCTTTAACAATTGGCTTAATGTCTGGTGTCATTCAAAGGGATCCAGTGTCTGTCTGCCTGGGATGACATGCTTGACAAGCCACGCTGCTTCAAGGGACGGCTTGCACCTGTCACCCTGGGATTCCGGATATTGGCTAAGGCTCTTGCCACCCCATAGTGCCTTTTTAGGCAAGGCTCAAATTCTAAACCTACCACCCTAGAAAACAAAAATGGGAAGAAATTGAGGGTAATGCTGCTCAATGCCAGAAGTCTAAATCTCAAAATGCACGAGGCCCTTCTCAGTATGGAGAACATCGATGTCTGTGCTGTAACTGAAACCTGGTTCAAGGCTCCTGAGAGCACCCCGGCACTATTAGGTTTTACCTCATATCATGCGTTCGGCCCCAAAACCCGGACCACTCCACAAAAGGAGGACGTGTATCCATATTCATAAAGGATACTCACACCTCCAGGTTGGTGGCAACGCATGAAGCTCCGGAAACCATCCAGGTGCAACTAACAATAGGCAAAACTGCTCTACAAATTGTAGCATGCTACAGGCCACCCTCTCAAACTCAGGAACCCCACACAGCCTTCCTGAAGACACTGGAGGGTATAAATGTATCTCCAAACACCATCATATTGGGTGACTTCAACTACCGAATATAGACTGGGAACATTACTCAAGCCCTAACTTTCTAGCCCAACGGTTCCTGGAGTTCATAAATTCAAATGCCATGGAACAGCTAGTCACTGTTCCCAAGAGAGGAGAAAATATACTAGATCTCATTGTCACAAACATGGGGACAAAATGCTCCACACGAAGTATATCCCTCATTGGTGAGATCTGATCATAAACTAATCTCACTGGAAATCCACATCCCGCCCCACCCCAAACAAAAGACCATAGTGAAGAACTTCTCTAAAGCAAACTTCACACTACTCAAGACTGGTGTGGTATCCTTCAAGGCCCCTGAGTCAGAGGAAACCACAACCCAAGCTGGAAGCCCTTACAAATGCCTTCTATGAACACCTCCAGGACTGCATGGATCAGGCAATCCCAAATAAAACCAAGACTCTTTCCACAAAGGGCAAACGTCCAGTCTGGTGGACCCCAGCCATTAACAAACTTTACAATAAGAGGAGAAAGCTATTACATGATAGAACAAAATCCATAAAAGGGAAGTCACCCCTGATCATTATTAGTAAAGAAATACGAGCACTCATAAAATCAACTAAGGCCAATTTTGAGAGAAAAATTGCCATGGATTCAAAGGACAATCATAAGGCCTTTTTCAGCTAGGTTAGGAACCTGGGTGGAAACTCACAGATATGCTCAGAATTAGTCCAAAATGATACAAAAATCACTGAACCCACAGACATTGCCAACATACTGGCAGACAGGTTCAGTGCAAACTTCACCCCTCTCCCCTAAAGGAGAGATAACTATCCCAGCTGAGTGTAGCCTCCCGGACATCTCAAATGCGCAGGTGAAAGCTGCTCTCTCTAAAGCTAAAAACACAGCATCAATGGGACCGGATGGTGTCCCCGGCTGTGTGCTACACGGGCTAAATGAGGAATTAAACCCGCACATAAGGCAGCTGTTTAATCTCAGCCTTACCACAGGATACGTGCCCAAGGAGTGGCGTCGGCAACTGTGGTCCCACTCCAGTGGGCGCCTCTAAAGGACCCTGGTAATAACAAGTCTAGTCTGCAAAGCTATGGAGAGGATCATAATGGAGCTCATAAACAAAGATATAGGGGACTTGCAGACATTGGACCCGACCCAGTTTGGCTTTGTCAAGGGAAGATCATGCCTTTTGAACTTGGTCGACTTCTTGAAATAGTCACCAAGGCCATTGATGGAAAGGCAGTCCATACAGCCTACCTTGACCTTGCAAGCGAAGGCCGACACAATACCCCACTCTGGTATTGTAGAAAAACTTACCAGCTTAAATGTAAACCCATATGTCACAAGATGGGTTGCAAACAAGGACAGAACCCACAGGGTTAGAGTTGCTGGCACTGTGTCAGACTCCAAGCCGGTCACAAGTGGTGTCCCACAGGGCTCGGTCCTTGGCCCCTATTGTTTGGCATCTACTTCTCAGAAGTACAGGCCAACATGGGAGGACTTTGGCTGACAAAGTTTGCAGATGACTGCAAACTGGGCCATAGTGGAAAGTGCATCGGACACGGATATCCTTCAGAAGGGACTCACGGAAACAGATAGCTGGTGCCAGAGCCATGGCCTGAAGTTAAACGCCAAAAATGTATAGTCATACCCTTCGGGAAAAACAAGGTAACCCCAAGCTACCATATAGGTGGCAATCCACTAAGCACAGAAGAGGTTATCAGGGACCTGGGGACCCAGGTTGACAGTGGCCTTTCTTTTGACACTCACATTGCTAAAGTGGTTAGAAAGACCTTCTACATTGCCCACCTGATCATGAAGGGATTCACATCCAGATCTAGTGAGGTCATTGTTCCCCTGTACTCTTCACTTATCAGACCAATGATCGAGTACAATGCCCCATTCGGGATGTATCTCACCCGACATCTGCAGCAATTGGAGAGACCCCAAAAGTTCCTCACCAAAAGGATAAAGGGACTCCAAAATCTGTCATATGCTGCCAGATTGAAGAAACTCCAGCTCTATTCAGTCGCATACCGTCTGCTCAGAGGTGACATGTGCCTGACATACAAGGCCATGTCCAACCCGGAATTAATGGACATGCTCCACCTCAAAAAATCCAAATCCACCAAAACCACTAGAGCAAGCGACTTAAACCTTAGCACGGATATAAATAGGACTTGCTGGAGGGATAGATTTATCACGCAGAGACTCTATGCTGTGGAATAAAATCCGGTCCATGTGAGGCAGAGCACCTCGCTGACTCTGTTCAAGAGAAATCTAGACCTGTGGATGGGAGATCAGGGTTTACAGGAATCATCTCTGGGTCACTGCTGGACAGAGGCACAACAAACTAATGGGCACAGTATTTTTATATAAGGGTGTAAGCCACAATAATTTGGGCTAGGCTTATAAATGCCTTAGGGCAGATAGCCTAGTATAAACCTATGAACCTAAGAGCGGCTCCAGGACTGAACCCTGAGGTACTCCACTTGTCACTTGTCTGGAGCTGGATTTGGAGTCGGCTACTTTTACAGTGTGGGTTCTATCAGTAAGCCATTTAGCAACCCATTGGGTGAAATAGGGATTAATACCCAACTTAGTAAGTTTATCTATGATTCCAGAGTGGGGGATGGTGTCAAAGGCCTTGGCAAGGTCTAAATAGGCTGTGTGGACCACCTTACCCTTGTCCATGGCTCTGGAGACTTGATTCAAAGAAGTCAATCAGGTTCAGGAGACCAGATCGGCCCTTCACAAACCCAAACTGGGTGGGGTCCAGTGTTTGAAGGTTGCCAATGCCTTTGTTTATAAGTTCCATGATAATACGCTCCATGGCCTTGCAGATAAGGCTTGTCAGACTGATGGGACGGTAGTTTCCGGGATCCAAGGTGGATCCCCCCTTGTGGATTGGGATAACTGTAGCTCTGCGCCACTCAGTGGGCACGAAACCTGAGGTGAGGCTATGATTAAACATGACACTTAGGTGAGGTGCCAGTTCATATTGTAGTTCATGTAGTACACAGCCCGGGATGTCATCTGGTCCCATGGATGCTGTATTCTTGGCTTTAGAGAGTGCGTTTTGTACCTGTGTGGCCGTTATTACTGGAATTTGGCAATCTTCGGTATTGAGATGGGCCATTTAGGGGGTGAGAGGGGGGTGAAGTTGGCACTGAATCGATCTGCCAGGATATTGGCAATATCCTTTGGATCAGTATATTTACTGCCATTCTGTTTTAGCTCAGAGCAGATCTGAGCATTGCCATTTAGATTCTTGGCATAGTTATAGAATGCTTTGTGGTTGTCTTTGGAATCTTTGGCAATTTTATTTTCATAACTAGCTTTGGAGGATTTTATGAGGCATCTCAGTTTCTTACTGAGGCTAGTAAGGGAGTTTTTTGCATCCTGGGATTCTCCTCTTTTCTGCAAAAGTTTCTTCCTTTTGTTGTAAAGTTTGTTTATGGCAGGGGACCACCAGATTGGCTTCCTTTTTTTGGATGAGAGCATTTTGGTTCTATTTGGGATGGCACGATTCATGCATGAGTGGATGTGCTCGTACAGTGCCTTAGTGTAGGATTCAGCAGTTGAACTTTCAGTTCCCGTCTGCATGGGTGTCATGAAGATTGTCACTTCTGACTTGAATAGCATGAAGTTGGCTTTGGAGAAGTTTTTTATGGTGGTTTCTTTACTGGGGGGTGGGGTGGGATGTGGATGTTAAGGGTGATTAGCTTATGGTCAGACCTGACTAACGAGGGGGTGACCATAGGTATGGAGCATTGACTTGCCATGTTGGTAATGACCAGGTCTAGGATATTGGAGCCCCTGGTGGGACTATGGATTAGTTGATCCAGGGCGTTGGAATTTATGAATTCCAAGAACCGTTGCACAAAGGTGTTGGGACATGAGTAGTTTTGCCAGTTA
The DNA here is from genome assembly GCF_019279795.1 of Protopterus annectens. Classification (NCBI taxonomy): domain Eukaryota; kingdom Metazoa; phylum Chordata; order Ceratodontiformes; family Protopteridae; genus Protopterus; species Protopterus annectens. The sequence goes on from NC_056733.1 coordinate 209,872,296, forward strand.
ATGGCAGGGTAGTTAAAATCACCCAGTATTAGGGTGTTTGGCTCTATCTTAATATTTTCCAGTACGTTTAAAAAGGTGTAGTGAGAATCTTGGGGTATGGTGGGGGATCTGTAGCAAGCTAC